>NW_025110009.1:1109323-1243532 GCF_011392965.1 Frieseomelitta varia | reverse complement strand
TGTTTTTTTTTTTTTTTTTTTTTTTTTTTTTTTTTTTTTTTTAAATCATTCGTAAACACAAGTTTTTGCCTTTCCACCTTGGTACACGTACCTTGTCAAGCGAAGGAACATTTGGTAAAAACAGTTGGTGAAAATCATCGTGTCTTGCCGTGTCAACTGCTAACTTTTTCGCGTTTCGTGCTCTGTTTCACCATTCTTTAGTTAAAAGATTAATCTTCTCCTTCTTCTTCTTCTTTAGTTAAAAAGTCCAAGTGTTAAAAAAATTTTACAAAAAAAACGTAACTACTTCGAAATTTCACGAGCGAACTTTTGTTTCGAAATGAAAAATTATGAAAGAATTATCTCGATTTTGTTGTTCTTTGCTTTTTTGCCACTAGCTACATAGAACCATAAGCAATTCTATGATTCATCGAAAGATGAAGAGGTTTCTACCGATCGGTATGACTGAAACAATGAATTAAATGTTTCAGTATATCGATTATATTCTATGTAAATGTTCAAGTCCATAATACAATCAATTTACATTATTATATATAATTTATACGTAATAATCGGGTAGCAAAGGGGGGAAAAAATAATAAATTGCGAATGGTTGAAGGTAAAAAATGCACGCAATGCATAGGAAACGCACAAATATCTGCTATATAAATATGCAATTTAACAATTCGTACAAATAAAAATTTGCCAACCATATCTGTTGAAATAGGACGAACTTATCAAAGCCTTGCTTTTCTCGGTATCGCGGGTTGTGAATTGGCCGACAGGACGTGAAACATCAAATATTTTTAGTAGTCTTAAGTAGAATTTATTTGCTCGTGACAATACTGCATAAGCAAGACGCGAGCAATTAGTAGTTCTGTGCATGCAAAGGCATTTGGGTGTGAAATTCTGGAGGGGAAAGGGTGAGAAATTTTCAGAGCACGGCACAAGGAAAAAGGAACGGGTACGATCTTCATGGGTAGCCAAGCCAAGTTTATTCTGTCAATAAAATCAGAGCGTGATTCTTAACGTGCAGCAAGCGTTTGATCGGTTGTAAAGATAAATTCATCGTGTAAGAGATCTAGCCGATGGCTTAGCACAAGAAATATTAATTCTTCAAATAACGTGCATGACTCAAACAAAGATAACATCCACGATAACAGAATGGATTTAGTGTTTCTTTCTTCCCTTCTTTCTTTTATTTTTCTTTTTTTCCCCCTTTTTTTTTAAACACTTCCGTCTTCGTGTACATGCTTCGTGTATCAGCATGTTCTAATGGCTATTGTCGCGCGATGCTGTCGATCATGCACCATGTTGGAACAATGCATTTAGAAGGCTATAATGTATGTATGATGCATGTTTACGTGCGTGTATGTATACGTAACTGTTACATTAATCACGTGCATGTAGATCGGCCGAACGAAAAATATTTCAAAGCGAACGCAAAGTGATTGTATGCCTTGGAGCAGAACGAAAATCAAATCAGTCAATCAAATCTTTTTCTGAGAAACTGATAACAAAGAATAAAAAGAGTTAAGGAAAAATTGCAAATCCTTCTGACTTTGTTCGTACTACCCTATAATTTTCAGTACTCCTAATATCTAATATGGAGGCCGCTGAATACGTGTTTACGCTCGAGTTATCATCATTCCGGGAACGCGAACGGGGGTATGTCGAAATATAGAAAGGCGATGCGGTACGTCCGAAAGAGATTTTCATCTTTTGTCACGCGGAACTCTCGAAATGTTTACGACTTTCGGTCCGTCAGGATCGTAATAGTCACCCTCTCGAGATTCTAACTCGTAAATCTCCAAATCCGACCGTAGTCGGCTCCCTTTCTTCTCCTTTTCGGCTACCGCGATCGATGACCTACGCATTGACAGGTAGCCCACTTACAAAATCTCATCAGTTGCCCTTTTATGGGCCCTTTGTGCGTCCAGCTAAACGCTGGAGAAGTAAAACCCTCTCTTGTTACACGAAACGACTGGTACAGTGTTTTCGAGAGTCGCGTGGCATTTACGACTTCCTTCAGTTACCGTTTTGGTGTACGGTGTCAGGGATACATCGGAGGGTAGGTCAGGACGTGGAAATCTCTCTCTCCCACCCGCTCTGTACACTTTGATCTTCTCGTTTCACTCGTTCGAACGATCGAGGTTTGTTTTTCGTTGCAAGCGTCTGAGCGAGATTGCGAATTCTTTGCAAATTTGTATTTTTAAGAACAGAATTAACAAACTTTCGAGAGTCAGTCTTATCTTTAGTTTTGTCTGCCAAATACCATCAAGATATCAATACAAATGCACAAAAATTCTCAGTCCGGTAATTGCATTTAATTGTCCGACGGCTCTCCTATTTCTTTGAGAACTTCGTCAACCTTTCAGGGAACATTTATACAAGCAGAACAGGTTTCATATTGACATTCTAGTTCTAGCAGTGTAACAAGTTACTTGTTGATACTTTGTTTCTTGCATGAGCGAAGGACGTGTAAAGCAGATTTATGATTTCGTTGCGTGAACAATATTAAACAACCAGTAAGCTTATAATTAGATTGGAGTGAATAATGACTGTTCTTCCACTCCCATCACGCGTACTGGTATATAAAAATGTAATTCATATTTATGATTAACAATTCTGTGATGCAATTAATATGCGTTACAACTTCTTACAATGAATTTCTCGACACGGTCTTTAAAGATGAATTATTTACAATTATCGAACAGTTTAATAAGCATTTTGTCATAAAATCTCTTTCACTGTGCCTTGTTTATTTCTATAGCCGTAGTTCTATTTTGGAGCTTCAATTGTATAAATCTCTGAAATTTTTATTATTTAATCCTCTTTCTTCTTATACGTATTATTACAAAATAACAGTGTATAGCATGATTAGAATATTTAATATGGAATAATTGTATAATCAATAATTTTCCTATCGCTGACAAACACAGGTCATACGAAAGTATAAATGTTTCGTTCGTATAGCAACAAATCGATTGCCTATAAAATCTTTATGCAAGCGTGATGTTATTATATCATCTTATCATTTCATGCTTGCTGCAATCAATATCGATTGTAATTAATGGAACCTTGTCTGGTTAACGTATCGAACGATTTGATATCAAAGCAGTTAGGAAACAGCGCTAATAAGTGATGAAATCGACTAAAGGAAATGCAAATATTCGGAATTGTTAAATATATTTTCAAATATATTTTACATATTTAAATATAGTTTAAATATATTTTAAGATTCTTAACATCGTGATCATCTTTTTGGTCAAATAATTTCTGAATGTTCACATTATTTCCATTTTTTCCTAGTACCTGTTTATTTATTTTTTCGCGGTAATATTCTTGTTCAACAACTTGGTGCACTGCATGAATCGTAACGATGGAAAATGCAATTACACAAACGTAACAAACATAGAAATTAGAAAGTGGCTCTTGTAAACTTGACTGACTTGGAGAAAAATTAATCTTAAATATGAGTCTTTGAAACAGTTCTGCGTGATTTAACATCTTCGATTTACAGTATAAAATTTATTTCACCAAACAATTATGTAACTGTCTTCTTTTAATCTCATATTAAATAAATTTAATATGTTCATATAATCTGGTTTACAAATCATGGTATGCCTCTTTCCTTAAAATATCGTGTATATTATATACATTTATATTTTATATATTATAAACATTTACATAAGAGATTCGAGTAATTAAATTACGCAACTCAGTGCTATTAGAATATATCACATACGTGTGTGTATTCGTAAAAGAATTTATCAATACACATATATGTGCATTACACATTATTTTATAAAACTCGAACGTATCACCAATGATAACGATGAGTTTCATTTTACTTCTGCCAATATAGAAATGTAATGCAAAATCGTAAACTGAGATTAAAAGCTCGAAAGAGAAGCGCCTATTTCTCTGGCTGTTTCTCGTGGATCAAGTTTTCTCGTTGACGTTGGCACACTACATCTACGAATAGGGATTATTCGTTGCCGCGTATATTGCATCTCTGTGACGTTTAAGTTCAATAGAAAGTTCTTGTACACCGAAACGACCTGTTTTAATGCTTAGACTTCCAGCGGATTTAACTCTTCGTCCCAGGAAGACGTTCGACTTCTAACCCAAGCTATCCCAAGAATTCAGTTTATAACCGGATTTTATGATGTCTGTCTCTCTCTCTCTCTCTCTCTCTCTCTCTTCCTTCTCGACTCTTATATGATCTTTCCACTATTCGCTGGAAAGCTAATGTGTTTATTGGCAATTACAGCTAAAGGACAAACTCGTGACGATGATTTATCCCATATTAATCCTTTTAGGACTGAATCCGTTTAGCGTAGAAATAAACTTTTGTTTACTAATTTTGTTTAGTGGTTTTCTAAGAAAGACATACTGCCAAAATTTTACACTAGCTTTATCGGAAACAAACACGTTATTAATTAATGTTTTAACAAAATACGATAAAACGTGTATATATATAACTTTCGTTCGAACGTCTTCTAATTCTTTCTTTTTTTTTTTTTTTTATCGAAATTTTGTATTCACTTAACTGATGATTGACAAATACTTGCCTACAAGCAGTTGTTGGTGTAGACTCAGTGAAAAAAAGAGACAAACAGATAACTGGATGTATTTAAATGTAAATGAGAGAGCAAAGCAGGTCGAAGTTAACTACAGCTGCACAATATTCACCGCATTGTACTGTCGCTTTAATTATCACTTTCATAGTTTGTTCTAGATACAGGCTCGATAAAGATACATGCTCATATTTACTTAAAACCTATGGATAAGTAGTTCGCTTATTTCGCTTATAATTCACATAACAATGAATTTACAATTTTATTGATAAATCTGTATAATTTAATGTTCATAGATTATGTCTAATTGTATCAAAATATTATTAAACATAGGAAAGAGCGGGAGTATATGTAACAAATGCCTATACATCAAGTACATATTACTAATATCTTTCAGAAAATTTTTCTAATTTTTAAAAATCTGCAGAAGTTCTTTTTCAACTTGTAATTTGATAACAATTCGATATAAATCGACTGCTGAAACAATTAATAACGAAGATCAAATGCTTCACACGATATGATAATTTTGATATTTTGTTTTATTGCGGCATTTGGATCGAATCATTATGTAATACATGGTCTCCGATCGTAACGTTTCTCATAAAACAACGTCGTCGTTTTCAACATCGCGTGCCCAGTAGAATCGATCGATTTTACTAAAAATACGTACCCACATCAATGTTTAACTGTTCTGTAATTAAAAACTATAGGTTATTCTTAATTATTTACATGTCACGAGAGATACAAGATTCATACGACAGCTCCTGGCTTTCTCTTAATACATATTTTCATACAGTGTATGTATGTAATTTGTATATAATACAATAATATAATAATATAATAGAGAAGGAATATGAATACTTTGTATATACATATAATATAATAATACAATATAGAGAAGGAACATGAATACTTTGGGATTAAAGATACAACAATTTTAATTAAATAACATCTTCGCAAACTTTCTTTTGATTCGCGTTAATATTGGTAGAATATGGTTATTATAATTTGCTGCTAATAACAAGATAGGCTTAAGTACAGTTTTTAATACTTTCGTTGGTGAAGAACTAGAGTCGTACAAAGTTCAGAGCTCGACGTACACCGAAGGTGACTTTAAAATTTTAATGATTTCACAACTCTGGCCAAATATAGTATAGTTTGATATTCCTAGAGTGATACTGTAACATGCATTTAAAACTTTGCACGTAGATCTACTTTTTATTCAAACATTTCACCATTTGAATATAGAGGATTATCGAGTCTGTAATTAAAGCTATGCGTATCTTATTAAATGAACCTTTTATCGTTGATACTTTCAATTCTCAATTAACAAAAGTTAAACTTATAGTTCAAAGAAGCAAAGAATTCGTACGAAGCATTTCATTCTGACGCTGAAATTTCGTAATTCTTTTCTCAGAATGGAGAAATATTTTACAGTTGTACCCGTTGAATCGATAAGAGAACTAACTTTCTTCATTATTGTTGCAAGTTGTATTAAACGGAACGTGTCACTCTTGGAAACACTATCGATCCCTGAAACGAAGTGACGTTTCTCTTCACACACGATAATGTCACACCAATGTTTATTAACGTTCGATGCTGTCCGATTTTTCAGGAATATCTGATAAATTGAGTTTCGTAACGTGAATAGATTAATGAGTAAACTAGGGTTATGCAAGTTAGTATTTTTATGAACGCAGTTACATATAAGATCTCTGCGAAAAATTGTTTTATCTTCTCTATTAAAATGCATGTAATTCTGTGTTAGACTATTACTTTGATAGTAATACTCTAATGCATATAATTTTATGTAATTCTAATATTTTTAAATTTTCCATGAACGAGTAAAAATTCGTGGTGTATTAATAAGAAATACTATTCAATTAATAAAGTCGTGCAGGTTTTTCATTGTTAGTTGGAAGACTATAAAGTTGGTAAAAATATTCAGAAGTCACTGTTAATACTAATAATTGAAAAATACAGCAAAATAATGCGTTATTAATTAATACCATTTTTTAAATTTATCTTAGAATTTATGTTATTTTCGTAAGATGAATGATCTCTTGTTCCTGTAGCTATAAAAAAAATTAAAAAATTACTAAAAAGTGAATTTGATTAGTTTGACTTCTGGAATATTCGATTGTCTATTGCATATCTTTTGTTCTGTTTTAAACTATGAATTTTAGATTAACGTCTTGAAGGTATGACTGTACATCGAGAAGGCTTGTTTGAAAGAAGGGTGGATAATAAAGTTGGTCACAGTCTAGTGACTCGAACCGGATCTCTTTTACGAGGCAACGGGGTTAAATGATCTGTCACTTTCACCCTCACCGTATCTGTTCTACTCACACAGCAGCACTCTTACAAGAGTGGCATAAAATATTATAGCTTCCGTCAATGATAGCGACTTACGCTTGCGCATCAAGCAAATAACTTGCGACTCGTCCTCTCGCGCTATCTCTGTTTCATTTTCCAGAAATGTACCTAGAAATTTGATAAAGTTGTTATTGTTTTATTCACAATCACACTTGTTAGTTTTGTATTCAGCAATACTTTAATTTGGAGGTTTATAAAAAGATATTTCTACTTGAATGTAAGTATACAATATGGTAATATTTTCGTATAGTATCTTCAGGATTTAGTATTTTTATTCACATCTTTTTACACCATCATAAAAGTAATTTTATTTCTCTATGAACACAATTACATGAATAGAAATTTGTTTCACATATCAAAAACCTATTCCGCTTTAGATATTGTATATTATGTATAAAATTGAGTGATCTTATACAAAGATTACCCCAATATTTTGATACTAATTGAAAATAGTATAATACCTATTTCTTGGCAACATGTGAAAGCAAAATATAATTTATTTCTTTGTAGTTGTTTGCAAACGCTTTCCCAGTTCGAGTTTCTCAGTCCAGAATTTTTAACGACAGGATATAAAGTGATTCAAGGCAAGAAATTTACGAAATTTTAAAGCCTCACCCAGGAAATGTATGTTATTTGCCTCGTAAAATTTTAATCTTGAAACTTAAGTCCATATATTATAATTTTGGGTGTAATCTCAACTTTGATGTCCTTGCTTCGCCTTAAGATCAGATCAGTTCAAGCGGTAAACTAAAAGTATAAAACTCGTATGATTGTTAACTCGTCGAGGTCGATATATTTTTAAGACTTCAAGATCAGCAAGATTCGACCATTTCATCAATACACTCACTCATTCGTGTAATTTCAAACTTCAATATAATTTATTCTGCAACGAACGTTTTACACATTAAAAATAACTTTTGCTTCTTTTGCTTCTTAAAACAAAATTTTAACTCCATCCACTCACTATAAATTGGAAGTATACATCCTAGAGGCTCAACATTAATTTAATTTGACACAAAATTCGTAAATCATTAAAAATCGATATGAAAAGTCGAGAACGAATGACGAATTGGTTCTCTGTCCTCCCTCTCTTTCTATCTCTTCTCCAATCGAAAATAATAATCGTTCACCGCTAACGTCAGAAATTACGAACGAGATTGCACTAAATTAGACATCTGAGTACTAATTATAGTAGCCGATTCTGCTTGCCATTGTTTACAATTGGCTGTTAACGATTATTACCATAGAAAATCAAATCCAATCCCAAGAACGCTCTCGTTTCACCCTGATCTTACTGTCAAATCACGGATCAGCGGAAAATTAGCAGGAGAGTAGAGGATGTCTGCAAAAGATAGGCGGAACAAATCGGTTGATCTTCATTGCGCTGAGCAGCCAACATCTGGCCCCATGTCCAGAGTCCTAAAATCTTTACGGCCTTCTAGTTCTACCGTACACTCTGAGGGCAACGATTTTCGCGGCATTTCGGATTGCCTTCTTCGAGGGTGTTTATGGTCTTTTCGATCCCTCGGCCAACGTTGTACATCAAATGTAGTATCTATTGTATGCCCGCGCGTAATATCGCAGTTTTAACGTCGCGACGTTGCACGTTGATTAGGCTTGCGTCGCGTGACGTCATCGTTTTCATTTGGCGAGACGGTTAATCCAACCGCGATAGTATACGGTTACTCATTGTTAAGCGTGTTATCGCGTGTGAATTGTTCGACATTGGAGTCGATCGATTCTCGACGTCGTGGCAGCGCTGTACGTACAAAGTGTCGCATAATTATTTGAATCCATGCTCGCTGAGAACTTTGTGCACACGTACGAAATGGCAGGGATCGTCAGATGTTGCAGATATTTTATAGTGATTGAGCCTTGCCACTAGGAGCAACGTCTGTCATACAATTTCCAATTGAGAAAAAAAATCCTGCCAGACTATGTAAGCTTTGCGCAATTATTATTTATTTTCTATTTTGTCGAATTATTAAAACTTGGTTTGGAATTTTTGCCTTTCTATATAACTATTTATTTTTGTTGCTATTAATTTAAATTACAATACATACGATATAACGATAGAAGAAAAATTATTATTAAAGAAGAGAAAGAAACAGAAATGTGAATCAAAAAAATACCATTGTTTCTAATGATGTTTTGCAAGAGACGCGGAAAAATGTTTTTTTTTCTTTTCGCGATAATATTTATATAATATAAAAATTATAATCTGAATCATAATTTGAAAGAGTGACTGTAGAGAATTACAATGGACTTTTTTGAAACTACGTGTCAGATAAGTGGAATAAAATATGCTAACGAGAATTGCACACAGCGTCAGGTATACTACGCGGAAACCAATTACACAACGTTGGCTGTGCAACGAATCTAAATAAATCAAACCATTAAGCAACAAAATAAGAATTATTTCATAAATCAATGAAAGAAAAAGTATCCAAAGACGTGAATTACGACAAATGCGAAACAATAGAAGAATAAACGATAAAAGGCAGTAAAAATCACCCTACAAGATTTGTTAAAGAGAATACATTTACCATCACTCTACAAGCTTTGTTAAAGAGAATACATTTACCATTACGTGCGGCTGAACCAAACTTGCTTCGAATATTGTAGACGCGTGCATAGTGTGTATCGCGATTGATTTTTTGAAAACGAACGAGAAACACGATCGTCCGTTTGCAAGTAATGGTTGAAAGCGAGGACTTTATGCGAGCGCTTGACAGGATAGGATTTTACTGCTTCCGAAATGTCGTGTCTCGTAAAAGCTGCTGCGTTCACGACTATTCCTTCATTCGGCTCTTTCCGCTGGAACTTATTGCGATTTCACATGGACTATTTTTATAGACGGAGAAGAACTGTTGCAAAGGTTTCGGTTATATCGTTTTTATTGAAATAGACGTAAAACGTCAAGCACGAAGCTCCCTGGGTGCAGCGGAGGGGCGAAACGTCTACAACTTTCCTTCGAGCTCTCCATGTCTTTCAAACGACGGCGATACAGATATCGAAAAAGTTTCTGAGTAGGAAGCTTTTATTACAAACGAAACAAATATGTAGGTTCTTGTACAGATTTGTTATCATTGAGCCACTGAGGCTCGTTTACAATTGAACTTCCCAAAAGCCTGATCGACTTCGTTATTTATGAAATTCTCAGTTTTGGTATGCAGATGGTAATTAATATTCATTATTTATTAATTTACTTGTTTTCGTCGATTTTTTTGTTATAACGAGATAGTATAAATCGCTGGATGGTAAGATTTTTAAAATCTCAACGTGGTCCAGTTTCCTTTGAATTTCAAATTATCGAGTTGATCAGTATGACTTCTGAACCCACTTCAAAGTGTTGTAAAATTACGCAGAAAAGAATAGGATGCACGTGACATATATAAAATATCCAAAATATAATATTTACTACTAATAAAATCCTTTCTTAAAAAACAGTAATTCAACGAACTCTGAAATCGTTCAAATCTTCGGAAGACTATATTCTCAAGAATACGTGCACCACTCGATTCAAACTTCCAGTTCTACTTTTTACTCACATTTGTTCATCCTTTCTAAGGAAATATTTAATCACTTATGAAACGATAGACGGAAATAATTTTTACAAATTTTTTTTCATCACTTCAAACGAAATAAAAATATGATCTCTATTTTTTTTTTTTCTTCTTCTTTGGAAACACGATCAAAAGAGTGGGAAAAATCTGAAAGGTTTTTGCTGCTCCGGCTAGCTAGAGAACACAACATCCAGTCCTGCGAATGATAGCCAGGCGAGTCGTGTTGTCTCTTGTCATCGAAACGGCCCCTCGTCAGCATATAAGCCGGGGTTTCAATTACGCGGGCGATACAACGGTATCATTGCTACAAAGCTCGTTTCTAAACCATCCCCCGTGAAAGCTATGTGTGCCGCGGCATATGTCCATCGTACGAACACGGCCCCAATGGTCGAAAGCCAGAAAGGGGGATGGTTTTGCGTTCCTCTATGTAACACGAGATCCTCAACCCAGGATCATCAAGCCGTGGGGAAATTCGCGAATTCGCCCGTCTACCACGGCGCGTGCAAGCGCGATAAAATTCTAGCTCACGTTGTCGGCCATCTCTGACGCGTAGGCGTTTGTGTGTTTGTTTAAAAGGGAATCCTTTTTGCGAGATATTTTTTTCCGTTCCGGTTTTTTACGCGTTCGTCTCGTGCTTTGAGATATCGAGTAAACCGGTGACATGGATTATGGTTTGGCCGGTCGAGAACGATAAACGAACGGGATTTTTGTGCGTTTGTGGGATATTATAAAGATGCAGAGAGCGTACAGAATATGTAACAATTGATAAAATGGAGAGTGTTTATTATAACATTTAATTGAGGAGAAAAATCTTCTATTTTATTAGGTTTCATTTTTTTTAATCCCGTAAAAATATGAAGTTGACTTTTTCTAAAAATCCCGGAAAGTTTTTCGATAAAAGTTGTTCGTTTCGACGAAGTTATACAATTAATCAAATATTACTTTTAGTAGAATCGATGAGTGGTTACAGTAGTTGCTACACATTTGCCATTACCTTGTATGAATACCTAATTCTAAACATTCTATTTGATTAATTGAATTGCTAATAATTTTTATTTGTTGTCTCCATTTAAATTTACCCGTCACTTGGACGTAGTATTGTGATTTACGTAAAGATACTTGGGAAACGTACTCCGTATTTTTATTGGTGTCAAAAGTTAAGTGAGTTCATTATACAATTTGTTTGGAATTTCTAACAATGTCACATATCAAGCTTTCGTTGTAATAGTTGGATCACTAAAAGGGACATCGAGTTAACGACCAATATGAAACGCATATCTATAAAACAATGCAATCGCATTCATACTGTTAAAATTGCTCTGGACGAAAGATCTACGCTCTCCTCTCGGTCATTGTCGTCGTTGATGGTGTTTCATTTCTGATATTGTTCATAACAATTTTTATTAACATTACCATTTTCATTTCTTAAGGTAATCGCTTAAGGAATATATTATTCATCTTAGTACGGTTGATCCTTTCTTGGAAAATACGACTGCGAAATAATTTTTGTATTTAACGGACAATCAATGATTGTCCTATTGTGATACAAAAATTTTATTAACATTATGATGCTAATTTGTATTTTCTCATATACAACTATAATTAAAGATAATGAAATAATCACATTTTAAATATTTTAAAAATTCTGGATTTTCTTTTTTTTTCACTATTTATCATTTGTATCTGTATCGTTAGAAATTACAGGATATTTTCGTTGAATATTATCAGTTGACGTACGTGACTTGCATGCATAGGGACACATAACATATCTCGCGGAATCGTATCAAAGTTTCTGTTATTGAATATGATTATGAACGTCTCTTCCTTTTTTTTTTTCTTCTTAGTCTTCTCGTATTATACTAGTGTGTTTCTTTTACGTAGTGTACGTCAAATGTACGTAGGTTATGCATATCTATATCTCTTTTGCATGGAATATGATAATAAAATGATTTCAGACGCGAAGTCGACGAGAAACAGAATGATATATAGTATTTCGTAATTACGATATTTAAAAATCAACCTATTCTTATTCATTTGTTTTTACTTTCTTTTATTTTTTTCAACTTTCGTTATGTTCTCTCTTTGGGAGATACTTGTCCAGTATGAAAAACAAGTCCGTCGACAAATTATATCAAAATATTTAATATGATTAAAATTTAAATAAATAAAATTCATAAAAGACAATAGTCACTTAATTCACAGATAGAACTTCTTTATTTCAAGAGAATTTAGATGTGGTAAATATCGATTTTTCTTTTTGATCGTGCAATAAAACATGCAATCTAGTCTAGATATAGAATGAAATAATTATACAGCTTTCTCACTTTGTAAATAAGTAAAAATGTACACATGTTTCCAGCTTCTCGTAAGAAGGAAAAATAAGTATTAACAATCACGTTGTGTATCGCGACAACGCCAAATATAAAATTATATCTCTATTTTGAAAGTTTGGCATCGCGTGTACGCGTGATGTTATTTACGCAAGTACGAATAAAGTTCTAAATTGTTTCTAAATTGTTTCTAAATTAGTATTTTTAACATAAGAAACTAAAATCGATATTATAGAAAACTCTATGTTGTTAATAAAGTTTCTAACATTTTTTTTATCACACAACGTGTTCATAATAATATTCCACGGTAAACAATACTTTCGTGAGTTATTGCATACAAGATAATGCTCCAAACGAGTGACAGGTTTAAAGAAGATGCGCCATTGATCATTGTTTGGACTATTATCTATGTCATTGTCTAGTATCGTTATCAGTGATAACTTTCACTTTTGTTGCGCGTGTCGCGTTGAAATTTACACACATGACAGATGTATGACAATTCATTATACAGCCTAATAAAGATCATTATATGATGTTTCATATAAAACGGCTTGATGATTCGAGCAATGAAATTAATTCCTCCTCAATGTTCAACGAGGAGGAATCATGTTTTATGTTTTCCTAAATTTTTAATAGTTATCTGCGCACATTTGTAGCCCGTACTTACGTTATAAGCAGTTGGAATACACGTGTTTCCTCCGATCATACCAACACCATCTAATAGCTCGTTTCATAATCATTTTGCGTAGCAGTTAACGAAGATAAATCGACTCCTATGAAATTCTTATCGAGGCGATAGATTACATTTTTTCCCCTCTCTTGTTCAAGTGCAAAGAAAAGTTACTTGCAATTATCGTAATAGTACCAGTTTTAGGAGAGCGTTTCCGATAAGCACGCAACATTGATAAATGTTGCTTTAGCAAACATTCGTCTTCTGTCGATAACGATACATTTGTTTAAAGTTATTTGTTTAATGTTATTGCACATACACTTCGAGCATAAGCCAAGATACTAAATTCCTGAATAAACAGACAGTCCATTACTTTTTCGCGCTACTACAATCTTTTCCAGCGATACCATAAACTACTAGATATTACTATCGCATTTTTTACGAGATAACGACGTCAGTATTGAGTTTTCCCTCAATACGCCGGCAAGGACAGAAGATGCAATATTTTTGTAATATTCTATTTATATTCATTTATGCAAAATTGACAGACGTCGTTAATGCAAACAAGTGGCTGGATTGATGTGACTCATAGTAGTTATTAAAATTTTAAACGATTTTGTTAACGCAAATGCGCACGAAGATTTAACGATTATGTAATTTATCTGCGTTTTACATTTTATTTCTTTCTTAACAGGCGTAACGCAGTGTGAGCTTATGAATTTTTAAAGATGTCCCTTCACGTTGTAACGATTTCCATATAAAATTATATCCAGATACCTACAGTCGAGTGGTAATATTGTTGCAAATTTGGTGCAGAGTAAATGAATAACATAACAATTATGACACTGCAAAAAGTCAGCAATTTATCTTTATTTCTCAAACAGGTACGCTTCTTGAAATTTATATGATTTTTAATACTGAAATTTTATAAAATATACGTGTAAAACTCATATTTCGAAGATTAAAATATAAGAGGAATAGCAAAAAAATATCTACGTAAATTAATAAGTTTACAAATAAAATATTTGTTTAATCAAGAACATTTTTTGAAATTTTGAGCGTATGTGAACAAAGAAAGTGAACTCTCTTTTCCCCTTACGTATTTCTGTTACTTTTTATTTTAATTTCCTTGATTGCAATATACTTGGTTTATACTTTGATTATCAAGGATTCTAATAAGCCATGTAATACAAGGCGAGGAATATTTTGACTCGACAGATTACATACTATGAAACGTAATGCTTTCTCTATTGACTGTCGCAGACCATAGTCTCACAGTAATTGGAACATGATTAAATACCGTGATGATGGACAATATGCAATCTTATAAGCTACGTGTTGGAGAATGTTTATTCAGCGAAGTTCTTGGTAGCGATTTGATCGAGACTGTCTTATTAGAGTTTTATTCACATTGATTCTCGACCACCAAACTTATTTATTTATCGTTTGCTCAGGAACAATTATTTATAAAAGTTGAATGGGCCAAGTAACTTGAGATCTTTCACAACTGTTATAGAAGCAGTGTGTACTTGTACGATGGCATATGCTTCACACCATGAAATTAGGGCTATTTATTTTGCCTTATTTATTAAGAATTTTTGAATGGCGCGTTTGACTGTCTTTTTCATCCATCTATGTATGCAACGTATCGATTGATCGTACTTTCACTTTATCGACATTTGCCTCGCTCACTATGCATCACATGTCTGTAGGTATGTTTCGCAATCGCGCGAAATGATTTAAAGACAAACCTTCCTGTAATCGCGAATAATGAAATGTTAAGTGTAATATTCGTTTCAACTGTTTCACTTTTTACTGTGTACATGTAAGTCTTTCACATTTGACTAAACATAGCCACAAGATGGAATTTTGAACGTTAAAAAATTGGAGTGTAATTGTCCAAATAATTGACTCGTTCGATTATTTCATTGAAGTTCGTAAGAGGTGTCTATCCCTCAGTAGATTTTTTTCATTGAGTCTTAACAATAATTGTAGAAAATCATAAAAATGAGTGGTTTAATAGTCAATAAAATAACAAAAGTCGGTTAATTAAGATAACGAAATATATTTTAAATAAATGTCTATGCAAATTTATGTTTTTATGAAAACAATTAAAAAATTAGTACTTGGGTAAAAATTTATTTCAGTTAATAAGTATAGCACTTAGGTGCGAAGTTCTTCGTATTCTCTATATTAGTGAAGTATAGTTTCCATGTAACACGTACTCTTCTTGTGTATAAATCGTGCGTCATTGACGTTATGCGAACAAAATGGCGGTGAACAGTGAAAGGCTGTAATTCATTTTTTGTAAAAAAAGGTGGGAAAAAGGAGAAGGAGCAGAGGAGAATGGCAGGATAACGGTGGAAATGTATTGGCGTTTCTATTATACAAGAAGATAGATAACATAGTCCATTAGAAAGTAGTCTGTCAAAGTCGTATAAACCTTTTATTTTTGTCCGACTTCGACAAACTCCTACGTACAGAAACTTAACGCTATAATAACCGTATTTTCCGATAGTAATTTTTACCACAGTATTTTCTACGTATAAAGGAATAATCAGTAATTATAGAAGTGTACAAACATAAATGTTTAAATTTTCTACGACCTTAACCACTGAAAATCACATGATCAGAGTAACATCGTTGTAGTGTTAAAACAGTATTGGGTAAAGGGTTGTGATTAACCCCTAACGTGGTTCAGGGATTCAGTGAAAAGACAGGATGGTTGAACATCCATTTCGGAGCAACTATATCTCTCAAGAGCTCCAGAACCAACGAGAGCAAGTAGATGAAAAAAAATGGAGCGAGTCGATTTTCCAGACAATCGAAACGACCCCGACACTCTGACTTTTACCTCTCGTCGTTAGACCAGTCCTCCGGTCAGAGGGCAGCTCCACCGCCTCTTTCTCTCTCCGTTTCTCACCCTTTCTCTCGATGTCTCTCTTCCTGGAGAATTTCATTCTCTCCCACTCTCGCGGTTGCGTTCTCCACACACACACACACATACACACACACATGCACAGTGTCTCGCTGTTTAACAGAGCCCAACATGCCACTTCCAAAGAGAATGAACACGCATACGCAGCGGGTACGGAGCACGTGGTTGGCCGGGTTCACCTGTGTATACAGAAAAGGAGGGAACCAACGCTTGGCGTCTTGGTGACGCGGCGGCACCTGTGGTGCGCGTCGTTGGTGTCTATCCGATAGAACGTCGGGGGATGGCGACGTGGTGATGGCAGAGGGAGGGGAAGGAAAGGGTTCGGTTCGCCTGGAAAAAGCGACAGGCAGTGTTGTACAGTAGAAGGGGAGACAAGCAACGGAACAAGAGAGAAAGGTAGCGTCGTAGCGGTAGTGCGGCAGGAGGGGAAGATTATTTCCGCCTTTTAAAAACGATTCAAAAGGCCTCTTATAGGCGGAGCTGCAGCCAGCGGACACGCTACTATTGGCTGCCTCAATATCTAATATATCATGTCATGACGGCTGGAGAATTGTTGTCCTTGTTCATGTTCATCAACGCTCGATGCCGTGGTTCCATTTCCCTTGCTGGGAACCGACCGACCGCCCCTCTATTTTCCCACCCCTTGTACGCAACGGGTTACACCAACCGGAGCAACGAGAGTGGTGCTGGTCGCACATTCTTTAAAATCGATATTTACATGGACACGCAGGTTGCTAGTCGGTTGCGCATGCGCGTCTCGCGTGTGTCGGTGGTTTCCGGCCGCTGTGACGCGAATCCAAGATCCACGTGGAGCGCTGTGAATGAAGGACGAGAAGGGATAAATGTCCGGAGATGTCGATGGCTGTGGAGTTGTGACTGAATTGGGGATGTTCGCGCATTTGGGGGGATTTAAAAAAGGTCTATAGAATTCATAGAATATTGGAAGGTACAATAATATATTCAGAATTGTGGGGTAGAAGAGAGGGTGGAAATGTGAGATATATTTATCTTAGGTTTTAATTTTTTAATTTGGAGAGTCTCAGGATAGCTAAGAAAAATTAGACGAACAACTTTGGGGAATTTTGTCTGAAATCTGCTCTATTGATCTATTGATCTACTTATGAACTTTTTACTTCTTCGTAAATTGTTTTTTGACTTTATCATTACATCAAAATTGGAGATTAACAGTTGGAAAGTTCCGAGATAGTTTCGGAGATAGTTAAGGGTTTGTGGCAGAGACACTTTGTTAACTTTATTCGTTGAATGATATATTTATAATAATACGCAGTATACTGTCTGATATACTATGATTCCCAATTTTTTCAATTTTCAGATACACGTAATTTACTATTGACATTTAGTCTAACAATGTATTATTTTTTTAATTGCAGGTGAAAGTGTAGAACTCCTGCTGGAGCACAGTACCAAGCTCGTAGAACTCTTCCAATATCCTTGGGAAGCGATATTGTTGATGTACATCAATTTAAAATATGCAGGAGCTAATCCCGAGGAAGTAGTGAGGCGCATGGTTGACGGTAAAGCACATTATTCTCGACTTTCCTTTATATTTTTGCTATAAACATTTTAAGTCGGGAAGATATTTTCAAAAAAAGTCATACATGAATAGAAGAAAAAACATTTTGCTATTATAGAAACAGAATTTTATTATTTTATTATTATTATACAATTATATTTTTATTTAATGTACATCGATCGAAGAGTATAATTCGATCTTTTTTTTCCCCTCTAGTTTCGATAGTCTTCTGTCCGAAAAATTTCACTTGGAATTCGATTTTACGTAAAATTCTTTCGTTTATCGTAAATTTATCGCCTGCTTGAACGTGCATAGGACGCGGTCATTTGAAAATTTTGGGAAGTATTTTGAAAATCGTATTGGTGAAAGAAAAATTCTTTTAGACATTCGTTCCCGTGGTTGCTTACTTTCTTTGATAAAGTGACGAAGTTTAGTATAATTGTGGTGGTTCTACGATTGGAAGACGTGTTTTTTTTTTTTCTCTTATGGATAGTTGGCGAGCGAGTGGATGTTGCAACGTAATGAAATTGGCAACATTTAAACACATTATGTAGGAGGTTGATCCACTTCCTTCGTTATTCTGATGTCAAACTACGCCAAAAACATGTTTTGTATCTCACAGTCTTTAAAAGGATAATTAAAAGAATTTGAAAGGCATGATCGTTTCAAAAATAGCCCACGATACCAGTGAAAATTATAATACATAAATTGGAGCATTTAATATTTTAGCTTCCAGATGATTAAGAAACAAAATTCAATGTTCATGAAATTTATCACAAGATTCATTTAATATTGGCCTCTTTTTCTCTTGTGCATCAGCTTATGAATAGAAGTTAATTAACAAAACGAAATAAATATTTTCCAAATGATATTATAAAAATTGGCAATCACGTTACTTCGAAAAATTCAATCATTGGTATTTTCTAGCTAAATTACTACAAGACTAGTATAAATTTGTATAGCTTGTTGAGTTCTTCAAGAAGTAATTTAGATTCGAAGATACGGACGTTTCAAATTGTTACAATAAAGAAATATTCCTGGTTCGGACAGGATGAGTAATCTAATTTGGCGTCGTTTGACGAGTAGGGTGATTTACTGGGACGACAATCTGCTGGTGCTTGGTGCCAATTTCGTCGTGTTTGCGGCTCTCCACATTTTCGCTAATAAGAATGCATTTCACGTCTCGTTAGTTGAGTACGCGTAATCGTCATGCTCGAAGATCCTTCAGGATTGAAAGTGATTCTTGGAGGTTATTTGGTTTAACACCCGAAGATTCGTTCGTGTGTGTAATTTTGGTCTACACAGGAAGATTTGGTTTATAATGACGTCGACAGCGGCAATCACTGCATTGAAACACGCATTGATCCGCGAATAAGACGTAAGATAGTCGAAGAATTTTTAAAGGTACGTATATCCGCTCGGAATTATTGTAAGATATTTTTACAATTATTATGTAATTGTTGTCGTGATGAACTGTGCCGGCATGTATTAATGTACACGACCGTGGAAGGCTGCCAACTTCAAAACTTATGCATTTAGCTCGCTCGAATGATTTTCTAGTTTCATGAGAGTATCTAATGATGAAAATCGATATGATTAAAACATGAATAAGCGCACATATAGATGCAGTATACAATAAGTAGTTAGGTACAATTTTTTCGCGATTCGTTTATCTACAGTGCACTTTATTTAAATATAACTTTAGTAATTTGTATTAGAATACAATTTGAACTAGAAATAACTGATCTCTGCAGATTGGTTACTTCATAATTACTTCATAGTTTATTTTTAGCGGTAACGAGAATTAATCAGAAATTAACGACATTCAATTTGGAATAGAAAATAGAAGCAATGAGAAACGTACCGAATTATAAAACATTTCTCAAGTTAATTTTTTCGTATTCTCTGCAGTTTCAATTTTTTTTTTTTTTTTACTAGTTCTACTGTTAAGTGAATGAAACGTGCTGAAACATAATATCGCCTCTATTAAAATACGTTTCGCTAGTCGAAAATATGAGCATCGATCGGTCGAACAGCCATAAACTTTTCAAATAACGCCGATTATGATATTACATATATTAAATGTGATATAATGACCGATCGATCATCGTCTGTCTTCTTCACTCTACAGGAAATCATAATGATGGTCAAGCGCGCATACAAAATAATACCGTGAACGGGCAATTTATTAAGTGGTTTACTTGATTAATGTTTACACAAGTCGATCATTATAAATCGCTTAAATCTCTGCTGCCTATAGCTTGGTCAATCTTAATGTTGGCGTTACTTACGGTGGTCTCAGGCATCTATCATCGTTGATCATCTTGCATCTCTCCGTTGTACTACCTTCTCTTCCGAATGAGTTACAAACATACTGACCACTTTATTATTCATTAAAGTAATATATATGTCTTGATGAACGAAGGGAGACTTTCGCTTACCTGATGTGAATTAGGTTCACGCTCGGATAAATTGCCATTCATAAAGCGCATCATCAACTCGAGCAGAAATGACGAATGATTAATTCTGATTCAAACGAATCATTAACTTCTTTTTAGCTGGATTTCTTTTAAAAGTTCACCCATTTGTCGCGGTTTAAACACAGGGATGCAAGAAAATTTTAGGTTGTGGAAAATGACTCCTCTTTTTTTTTTTTTTTTTATTCCTATTTATAACAGGTATTTATGGTAGGTACGTATTAAGTGCTTACGTAGGCTATTAGAGATACGAAAGAACGAAGAAATTATATGGGAATGTAAATTACAACGTACGGTGAGCTAATTTTTTAATTTAAATTCAACGTTCTAATTTGTCAAATGTTTCTTGGACATTTCTGAGTAGTACGTTGAGGATTTTTCCAGTGTTATTGATCATCGTCCAGCTAGGATAAAATATTCAGAAACATGAGTAATCATGAATAATTCCTAATAAGAATTTATTGACATATCTAATCGATAAGTGTAGAATCAGCCGATTCGATTTGTAATTTAAATTCAACACCTTCTAAAATATTCCATATTTGATATCTGTTTATTAGTCATCTGCTTAGTATTCACATACGTCGAGAAAAAGATAATTGTAAACTTATTGTTACGTTTCTATTACACTAATGAGATTGAGATTTATCGAGTCTCAACGCTGTTGCCATACCTGCTGCGCACAGGTTATTATCTTTCAATTAGCAATTCTTACATATTACGACACGTCGTTACAATTTTTTTATGATTAATTGTATCTTCATTTTCGATGCGTAATTCTGTTGAATTCATTTCGCTTTCTAATTTAATTTTTAACAAATGGAGATGTACAGTCAGTCAAGAAGATCTTTTCACACTTTTTAAACGATTAATATTGTTCCTTATTTTCCATTTTAACGACTAAAGTCGAACACTCATAGTCACCGATCGACAACTAATGTCACACACTCATGAAATCACTCGAGATTTTTGCGAATAATTTATAAATTACAAACTATCTTTAAATTTTTCCTCAAGTAATATTTCTTCAATCAAAATTCATGAAATTTTACACTTATCGATTAGGAACTTGTTGCCAATTATCGAAATTCATTGAATAACAAAAGAAGTGCATTAAAACGGAGCTGATCAATAAAAATCTCACCTTGTCATTTATTACTTCGTTCAAAGTAAGCATGCGTTTGATTTCTTCTTCTGTGGCGCTAAAGAAACGAATCAAAGAGAGAAGTTGTGAACAAAGTCTCGCCCCAATAACGTAATCATCCCAGCGGAAAGAAAAATGGATGCTACGGTAGCTGAGAATAGATTGTAGCACTCTGTTAATTCGCTATTCGAGGAGATAGCGAAGACGTCTTTCATGCGTGCCAGCATCGTTTCAGAATACACATGCACTAGAGATGGGATCGAGTATCTCACAAGTAGGTTCGAATCTCCAGTCATTGAATTCGACTTTGCAAATATTTTCAATGATACTTCTAAGTATCTAATGTAACATTGGAAGTTTATTTGACACTGTTACAATTTCTCTTTTGTAGAGATTTCCTACAATTATAATGAATTGCATCTATCTGTTGCAACTTAATCTGACAGTTAATAAAGATACTTAGAAATCATAATATATCTTTTGGTTCATAGAATCCTCTACCAGATGGATAACTTTTTATCCAAGAGGAACTTGCCCCTTCATAGATATAAACACGTTTAACGACGCTTATAGAAAATCCTAAATCTAATCACTGTATCTATGAGAAATGGGAGATTTGCAAGTGCTACTTGTGAAAATTTCAAATTTTATAAATATCAAAGTTACTTAGTACCTGTTTTTTTTTTTTTTTTTTTTTAAATCTATAGGTACTCGTTCTAGGATTCAAAACCAACTTGTACATAATAACTGTAGTATGGCCTCACCCATTCATCAGAATGAAACGAAATTTTGCAGGAGCGTAGGGAAAATGTAGAGGACCCCGAATATAAAATTTTAGCTACGTGTCTTTATCAGTTTCTAAGGTATTGATAAAAAACTTTGAAACATCGAGGATCATACTGTCCAAGATTCAGTCAGAATGCATTGTAGGAATTTATATGGACGAATATCATTATATAAAACGAATACATTGCAAGTATATCTGCGAAACTTCGATATTAAACTTGACTCGTAATTAAATACATATTGGTCTTGATTCCATCTCTAATACGCTACACACACTCGTGTGCAATTGGAGCTTGTTCATCGAGTTAAATACTTTTAAATATGTACATGGTACACGCCTGAGTCTCTTTGGCGAACAGGTAGACGATGTACGATTATAAGTCGCAGCTAATGGATACACTGTTTCTAAACACGTTGTACGAACTACTCTTGAAACGTGTCAATCCTTTAAATTGCATTCACATCGAGACTAGTTTATCAAATTTATCACATCGAGTGTAGTTTACTTAGTAGGAATCGCGGAAGGGTAACCAGATGGTTTTTTATTAAAGGAATAGAATTTAGATCACTTTCATTCTTCAAATCAAATTACGCGTGCCGTTCTTTCGATATTTGCATTTCTATATCTTGATATTTCCGACATATGCATCAAAATCCGTAGTATATACTTATAATTAAAGTTCGCGATTTTAATTTATGTATAACAGCGTCAGATATAAATACATAAATGGGTCATATCGTAAATTGTGGTGAAAGGAAAAATGAAAATTGCAGAGGTTATTTATCAAAATTTATCTCGAGACTGATGACGATGATTATTTTCTAGCGGTAAATGGATTCTCTAGATATTTTTCTAAATGAATATTAATTAAAGTGGCAGGAAAGGAAAAGTTTGCTGTAAATTAGATGAATGTAATAAAATCAACTGATAGAGACAAACGCGAGATTGCATTTGCACCCCAATAATTATTTTGCCCAAAAGGAACAGCGGCCGGTGATTTACGGACCTGGTTTGTGCATCGACTCGATCATCTCACCTTCTCGCAGTTAGATGCAGAAATAACAGATATCGCATATTACGCGTTGCTACCTTTTAGTACCATATACTCCCGTGAGTTTGTTCAATTGTCAGTTGGCCACGCATGTGCGTAAAACGCACGGCTCGCGTGCAATTCGGAACGAGCCTGAATAGCGAACCTTTACACCTACCCACTTGAGGCAGAGATTAATGATACCCGGTAAAAAGAAAAATGTTGTTGCCGGCCGAAGGAACGCCGTTTGCGGTCAGCCTTGAGCAAATAATAATGCGCGTGTAACGTCGGTGTACACAAGTTATACCTTAATTATCTCTCCAGGCATTACCGCGACTAATGCTTTTAAAAAGAAGAGAAAAGTGACGTTTGTCAGAGATCGCTGTCTCGCTGCGCGCCGGCGGAAATGTCGTTTTGCTCGTCGCTTCGTTCCGTTCTTCTCTATTAACGAGAGAGTATGCGACACATATGGGGTATCGAATTTTATTTTCGCTCGTTCGAAAGGGACCAGCCGTAGCTCGAGCGCTGGAAAGAATTTTTGGTAAAGCTCGGATCTTATTTAGACCAGGAGCGTTTTATTTCGAATTTTAGGCCTTTTTTTTTTTATTTTTGGTCGAACGATCCAGTGGTTAAAGCTGAGTTTAATGTGCACTGCGATAGAGTGATTTCGTGAATTTTGAGACTGAATAATTTTGTATGAAAATTAGAAGCACTAAGATCGTTTATTACGTTTTTTGTCGAATTGAAACTCGTAATTGATCAAAGACTGTAAGTTTTTTTCCAACACGCGTGTCTCGGTTTATTTTACGAGGTTATTCTCAATATAAATAAATAATTGCTTTTAGTCGTTATAAAAATACATGCTTGTACAATCGAAATTGACTGAAGTTGAATTTGAGCAACAGAAACCCAACTATCAGTTCTTTCATAATATAATTTTCTATTTAACAAGGCTCAAATCAATGAAAACTCGTTTTATCAGACGAATAATAAATGACACGTGCTTAATTATACGATGGTAGAAAAAGCGAACATCTTTTTTTCTTCAATTGAAAAAAGACCTGTTCTTTCTTCAATCTTCTTTTTTCCTATTTCGTGCGGTTTTTCCCTTCTAATTAAAATCGAAATTGTTTTAATGATTGATTCGTTCTATCAGTATTTATTATGTCTTGATTCAACACTACCAATGCAAATGTATAAACGATAGTCGTACTTTTGTACTACTATCTTGCAAGCATCTAATAGTAGAGATTTATGACCAGCACGGAACGTTGCTTCGAAGTACACGTTGAGTTAATTTTCTCTACGTGAAACATGCAGGTATGTCGCCTGGATCGTATACGTGTTGGTTAACTACATTTAAATTAAAAAGGTATAACGCAAACGTGGCAGGTTGTTATTTTGCCGTTCATTTATCAATTCGAAAAGACTGTCTCGATCTCGGTCGTACCTATTTCACGCAGGATGAACACACGTTTCAGGTGGCAAAAGAGATTTGGTAGAAGAAATGAAATATACTAGACATATATATTGCATAATTCTTATCACAGATAGCGTAAAGTTCCATTTCTAAATTCAAGTTTCAGTTCATTCCCATTTCTTAAATATCAAGTGTTCTGTCATTTCTTTCCTCTTAATAAATCCTCCGAGCACATTAATTGCAAGAACGAATGTTCTGAATATTATTATTGTTCTGGTTATCTTTTTTTATTGCGTTGTATGTAAAAAAAATTAAAGTAAAACAAATCTTAATCGAAAGTGAAACGAAAGGTACGAGAATTAGCAGTAGGTATTAGGTACGAGAATTAGCAGTAAGTATTAGGAGGATGGAAAGGTACGAGAATTAGCAGTAAGTATTAGGAGGATGGAAAAAATTTCTTTATGCTACTTGACTCGGATGTTTTTTCTTTCTCTATATTTATCGACGATTGCAAGCCAACGTCGACCATTATTCTATAGCAGGCACGAACATTAATTCGCAATTTGCACGTGTTATTTTGCATAATTGATTTAATTAAGTGCACGTGTGTAATTTGGCTTTGCCTACTTTTACGAAACAATGCACCCATTAGAAATCTTCAAACATAGTATATTAGCGGGATAAAGTAGGCTTGCGTTTAATAATCGCAAAATGCAACAGTGCAAAGTCGTTGATGCTTGTAATCATGAGTAACACGCGCGCGTAATTTCTTCTACGTCGAGAGGGATCAGTTCTGCTCGGGTAATTTTATGCTCTTAACAAGAAAATTGAGCTATTTTTTCTTTTCTTTTTAATCCGTTTATTGATACGAACTAGTGTACTGTGCATTATATTGTTTTAATTATCAACGTGAGACATAGTTATATTATTTCCAGCGAAGAGACTTTAACGCCGCGAGATGGAACAACTTGGGGTAATTTATAACAAACATTATTCGTTTTTCATAATGATTTATGTAAAAGGACGTCTCAGAATTACTTTGGGATCTATTAATTTAAATTCTCGTTTAAAAATTAATTGCAAATATTTTTCTTTTTTGGTTGAAGTTTCACAACGATAAAGAAACTGTCTCCAATAGATAAAATAAATATAAAACTGGAAGAATAGTCTTCATTTAATTCTTACTTCGTTATCATAATTTCGGTTGTTTGAAATTAAAAAAAAAAAAGAGATTATAACTCAAATGTAAGGTGAGGAATAAAAGACAGCTATCAAATTCACAGAATAGTTGGAGATAGCTATGAGTTCTACTAGATTTCAGACACATTAAAATTGAAATATCAGGATATCATAATAAATTACCTTGTATGCGCGTATCTATTATATAAAATTTATATAATATGATTTATATGATCGAAACGTGATTGATAAGTAAACGAAGCCTGCGTATAATGATACATTTAAACTATTATATCGTTGTAACTATGTTTAATATTACGTATTAACGTTCAGAATTTATATTATTACATTACGTTGGATTATAAATGACTGTACTAAATTCTCGGATATTTAATTTTAATTTATATTTCACGTTTCTGACAGAGATTAAATCAGATTAAGAATTAGATAATTTAACTGTAAATTGTTACGGCCTTCAGTGGTTTGCAGAAACTAGTTAAGAATTAGACTTCTAAACTATCAATTTGCTTAATAAACGAAACAACTAAAGAATAAAGTTAAATAGCTGTTCGTATCTCTTCCAACGATGAAGTCATTTATTTAAATGATCCTCCAATTATCTCGATCTCGAAGGCACCCATACTACCTTTGAAATTTTTTTTACCTCTTCGACATTATGTATCTGAAGCATCAAATTACGTTTCTTGCCACAGTTTTCGCAATAGGGAGCACGAAAAAAGAAAGTCGAAGTCAAAGTGCTCTTCTGCCGATGTAATTGCACGTCAGTAAAAAGAATGTTTCATCTATATGCGAGGTAGTTATTTTCTTATTTCTTTCTCGTACGATCGATGAACTTACTTAACGCGCTCACGTCGAGAAAAATTTACGAACGGAGTTCTGGGAAGTAAAGTTATGCTCGTGGGAAAATACTGTAAATTCTTCGGACGTTTTTCGTTTCATTCATTAATTATTTTTATATTTCTCTGTGAATGTGTGGCGTAAGATTTTAAAAATGAAAATTAAAAGAGTTCTCGCGCGTTAGCTACATTGTTGCAAAAATTAATTTGTTTGTTACAAAAATTTGTAGTTATGCTTTACGGAATGTAAATTTACACGCATGCTAGGCAAGCTCGTTCTTTATTTGCTCGTGCATCGTTCACTGCGCTCTTAATATGCGTGAAACGTATGCTAACATGTTGGAACTCCGAGATAATTATTTTACGAGGAACCAGTGAGTCGGGTTTTTGCTTTTGTTTTTCTTGGTTGTTGGTCGCCGTATATGATCATACTCTCCATTTTTTTGAATTCGTGGTAGCCCGACGTATCTGGAAGGTGATTGTACGTGCACGTATATTATAAAGTTGATTGTACTTTTAACTGAGAGACAACTAAATACGGGGTTGATGATAAAATGGATCGTGATTTTTTTCTCGCGAGTTAATTTCACTATTTTTATAGCTGTGAAATCTTAATTAATTGTATTCAAAATCCACGTCATGATTATAATATTATTATTTCTTATAAAAATATAGAAAGAGGTCTGTTTCGTCCAAAAAAAAAATGAAACCTCCAAACTTCGAAGAAAATTATTAAAATTTGCAAACAAATGTGATATTTAACATTCAGTATAGATTATTTTAACACATTATCCACAGTCTACGATACTAGTGAAATTTTTAAATGAGATAAAAGTTCTCCCAGGATATAAATACTTTAATGAGCCGTGATATTTATTTATGCAGAACAAGAAAAAAGGTGAAATTTAAATGATAATGATCAAACAGGTCAGCAAGAAATGTGTAGGAATTTTTGGAGTATCGGTGTTCGACGTTGCTGCATAATATATAATACAGCGAGAACTGCACACGAATGCAGCCGCGCGTGTAGACTTCCACCAATATTAATACAGGGGCAAGAAAGATTAATAACACACGTCGCTACTGCGAAAGCTCGTTCTCCAGACGATCATGACTGATGGCGTTTCTTAAGCGTGAACAACTGCATCAGCGATAATGCTTCGTGCCTGTTTAAAATCATTCTTATTGACGGTTGTAAGCATTGATACACATTCTATTGTCCGTAAGTCACCGGACTTAACGCATCTAGGATTGGGATAAATGATGTTTGCGATCGAGAAAACAATACCAGGTCGACGCTCATTGTGTTATGTTTTACCAATTGTGTACATTTCAAATTATGAAGAGACTTTCAATTCACGAGGAAAAATACTTAATTAAGCAGGTGTTCTAATAGTTCGACATCCGACAGTGTATCTCGCGCCGTTGGCTGATAATTATACGAACAAGTTGTTCCCTTCTCGAAATATTACGGTCACACGTCACGCCCGATTAATACTTTGCCGCGAATTTTCGTCCACTCGAGCGAAGAAATGGATTTTTCTCAACGGTATATATCGTGCACGCCGGGGACAACGGCCAAAACCTGAAATCGACATGGAATTTCGCATTGGCACGAAAGGGCGCTGCACCGAAAACCTGTTCACCACGCGACAGGTGTCTGCTTATGATTTATCGAGATGCTTTTCTTTTCTTTCCTTCTCTCTCTCTCTCTCTCTCTCTTTCTCTCTCTCTCTTCCTCACCCTCTCCTTCCCTTTCTCCCTCTCTTTTCACGGCAACCAGACCGTACTCAGTTGTTCCATCTTTAATGAATCGCCATATCGGGACCTTGTATAATTAATTAGGGGTTGTTGTAGCAATATCGTATTTCGTGAAACGAGGCTGAAAATTAAATTGGTGGCTCGTTTCAAAAGAACGAGAAACACTTCCTCTCAGCCCGATAAACGTTTCAGCGTTATCATGGTATGCACATTTAAAATATCATCTAAAGATACATTTTCTTAACGATTCTATTACATTATTTTGTGTGAAAATATATATGCTCTCTGCCTTAGAAACGAAGACTATACTTTTTATAAAAACTAAAGCGAGCATATCTGTTGATTGAAAGATGTATAAATGTATGTATCCACATTTTATTAACATAAATATATATTTAAAACAATTTTGTAGGAAAATTTTTATATATTTAAAACAATATTCTAGGAATATGTTACATCCACGTATATTATTATAATTATACGTAGTTACGACAAAAGAACTTTTCCTAGAAATATTAAGACATCTCTATTTTTGGAGGCAATATAGTGCTGTAAATGAAATATAAAATATTAGATATAAATTAAATTGATTCCAGTTGCGCCAAGACATATAGTTTCTTCACGGATGAATTAATTTAATAACTCGATGGTGTATTTAGTCGCACATGTATTCAGTCTCACAAGTTATTATTACGTGTTCGTGAGATTGACGTATCTTCGATTATTGAAATATGAATTATATAATGATGCAATCAGATTGCATTTTACATGCACGTGTACTTAAAGTCACGCGTCGTACCATGCGTCGCAGATTTTCCGTCGTCGTGCTTGATTGTTCTTTCATAAAATTTTCAACTTTTTCTCAATAGTCGAGAAACTAACAATAAGTAAGTACTTTATTTCTAAGGGCAATGGTTGCATGGTTACATAATGTTACAAAGATAATAGAGTATTTAAAACGTGTTTTAGTTTTAACACGTACAGCTGCTTTCCAACGATTGAAGTTGATTTAAAAATTAATTTTAGATTAAAATAGTGAATCAACGACAGGAATTAATTACGAATGAAGTAAACAATGGAACCCATAAAGTTTCATTTAATATTACAGCTTATTCGATAGATATATGCTTCGATTCATGATTCAACTGCTAACTTTTTCAGTATCGGATTTAATTTTGCACCACTTTGTGCAATATCTTAATGTAACTTTGTAAATTTAATACAACTCATTGCGAAAAAATGCGTACAAATTTTATTCTTTGATCGCTGATAACAAATAACGTGAAGTTGATTAATAAATAATTTATATATACAAGGGGATACATTCATCACGATAAGTATTATATACTTTCAGCAATTAATTAGTCATTAATTTCAACAGTTTGACAATAATATTAATAACACGCAGATACCTGCGAGTGACAGTATACAAATTTATTGAGCTATCGCCTTTTCCATAATTATGAAATTTCATAAAAATTTTCCCTGCATAATCGAGTCGCCTATCATCGTGAATGGTTTCCCTACTTGTTTAGAGATGCAGTGTTATTGATATGAAAATCATCTGCATAAATTTTCAATGATAATAAGAACCGTACGCGTTATTTAGAATACATTGATAAACAAATGAAGCTTTTGTCAAGAGTTTCCATTGCTCGAGTCGATTCATCCGTAATACGAATTTTTGGAACTTATCTATGAAAATTTTGTTATACGTGGCAAATGCGACAGTAATAAGTCACACGTGTCGAACGATAAACAATATCATTTGTTAATATTGGCGATTGTGTTATGGAGATTTCTTTCTTTTTAGAATTATGGACATTCAGGGGAAGTAGGTAAATTGAAATAAACGTTGCTCGAAATTTTTTTTAAATAAAATACGTGGGCGAAGTCAGGAGTTAAATTATTAAATGTTTATATATTAAAATTCTATGTCAGTCATTTAAAAAAAGCTAACATGTAAAATTTCGTAACTTTGTAATTGATATATAGAATATAAAACACACGTAGAATAGTTTAATTTTGCGAATAATTTTAAATAAATATTTTGTGTCAGTATAAAATAAAGGCTTAGTTCGTGGTCCTGGAATATTTCCATTATCCATAATGTCATATGTTTCGTATTCTTGGTTTTATAAATTTTCACGATTTTACTCGAGAGAAACAAGTTTGAAAGGATACTTTGCAGAATTATACATATGTTTAGTTACCTACTTTCTCGAGTTAAAGTATGCAGCGGTTCTGACAGAAGAAAATTTAAAAGACAAATATTTGATATATCTTTGCAATATTTTGTATATTAATATTTTAATAATATAAAACATATAAATTTAGAAATATATCAATACTTTTTCTTTAACAATAAAACATTGACAACGTTGTTACAGACAATTCTGTTTAGAATAATTGAATGCAAAGTTCGTAACGTAATTTGTTAATTGTTGTTCTGTGAGGATTAATTACCTCAAGAAGAGAGTTCGTGTAAAAGCAGTACAAGTAATAATTCAAAATGATAGTCACGCGTCGTCAAAAACAAAACTTTAGTTATTTCCTTGAGAAAGACACCTCGGTATAGTGTATTGCGTAGTCAAAAATATTTTTGCCACGACTACTCAACAGCTTGATATTATTAATATATCTATTCGTTACGAGTTCATATAACGTTTGTTAAACCGTAGTGTGTTCAGTACACGTGGCTTATTTGTTTATCGGGAATGATTAACCAATTCGAAACGTAGATAATACGCGGTAATGATTTATATGTCTGATTTGCAACAGCGAAACGGCAGGCGTTATGTATGTACGATCGCGTTGTAACTAATTGTAGCGGTTACTGCTGCATGCATACGTAATTATTCCAATGTCAAGAAAAATGCTGGGCCAAGATAGCGGTAACATGTGAACTCGATACTAACACTGATAAATAATTTTATTTTATTTTAAACATTTCACGTATTCTATGCATTTCTTTTTTTTACTTGAGTAATGTAATTTACGCTATTTTATCTATTTTTTATTCCTTTAACGTTTAATGTAGTCATTATATTGTCGATGATGTATGTTGCAAGAAAAAACTGACGGCAGCTAGAGGTATTGATTAAATTGAAACACGTGAGAATTTAACAGCGGGAATTGTTCATGTTACAGTGTGACTTTCCCTGGCACGCGAAGAAAACGTGGTAGAAAAAATACAAGTAAATGACTCTGAAATTTTCAGTTTAGTTGAATTTTATTACCAGATTGCGGATTCTTTATGGACGTAACTAAAGAAACTAATTCTGAAAAGAATTTGTTTATTTTATATACGGTATGCATTTTGTAGATTTCTAGAATCCTACAATTCCCAGAGTGCATGAACATTCTAAAAATTTCAAAGTTAAGCGTTGTAGAAGTCTAAATTGCTAATTGGTTTCCAGTAATACTAAGGACTAAAATTCTTTGCTCCAATAAGTTTATTTTTTATTTAACTAACTAAGGGTTCCTTCGCCCGTCAGATTACGAAATAGAAGCACATGAAATCAAAACTTAATGAAATCTATTTATTAGACATGTCTCAAAGAATTGGAGATGTTTGAAAATCTGTCACACGTCACTGCAGATGTGTTAGTGACATTACTATTCACGATACAAAGCGAGAGATCATTGGACGGGTTAGTCATCTAGAAGACCAAAAGCAAAAGTTTTCATTTTCCTTCAATTATTTCGATTTAAATACGGATTTAAAGCTGGACTGTACTACGAATTTCAAAGGCTTAAGAATTAGTTAGTACTTTGAGACACGAGGATGTTTAAGACGAAAACTGACCATACAATGCACAACTGTCTTTTTAATTCTAAAATGTCATTAGAATAGTTTTATTCTGCTCATCTGAAATACGAAGCTTTACGATTGCAACAGCTATTCCAAAGTGTTAAAATCGTCTCAACTAACATCGTGAACTGAACAATAACCATAATAGCAGCGTGTGCGTAGTCGGTCAAGTTGGTAACCAACCCGACTTACTTGAAAAGCCTTTTCGCGAACGTCAGAAACCGCTTAGTTAGTATCTGTGTACACTGTACACACAGCGATGTAGGATGGAAGCTAACACGATGGAAGCGACCCCGTCGCGTCGCCACAAAAAGATGATAGGTTTGCGTGTCGGTTGATCTAGACGGTTCGCGACGCGTGTACAATCCTCGCTGCCTGGCAAGTCATCAACGTACCCAACTATCTGTTTCATCTTTTAACGCACACGCACGTCGCGGATTTTTGCACACAGTGTGCAAAAGTTACATTGAGAGAATCCGGATAGAGGTGAACTCTCATTGGGTACAGTCGGGCGAGAAAGTCCGCGGCCGAGTCTAATTTCGTCAATGACGCCTGCCTAGACCAAGGGAATTGCGAAACACAGCGGGAACCAGTGGATACATCGTGGGAAGTGACATAACGAATTCATCGATTCGTCGGTCTTTCGGGGGAGGGAGAAAAACTGGACGGTTTTTTTTTTTTTTGTAGGTTATTGATTATTGTCAGGAAAGAGACATACTGACATGTCGTGCGTGCAAATGTTGTTGCAGAGGGGGTAGTTTTTGGAATGTCCAAGCGAAACTTTCAAGACTTGCCCGCAATGAATATTGAAACGGCTTGTAGCGCAAGAATAATTAGAAACGAGACGGAGTTTACTTCGGCTGAAGATTACGTGAAAATAACGTGATTGATTTTCTAATTTTCATACTAATTTCCGCTCTAATTTCTCTGACTCTGTTTTTGATTCTAATTTCGTCGCTGAGGGTGAGTATTTTAATGCGACGGGCAGTGGCTCGCGAAAGTATTTCGGTATTTATGGTTTACATTTTCGTTAAAACTGTAATGAGAAACGACTGTCATGACTGTATTGGTAAAGTTTGAAACCAATATAAAGATATAGAAGTTGCCAGATATTTATTCGTACGATATAATAGTATATAAGTAGTGGCATTTTTTGAATTTTATAAAAAATCCAAGAAATGTCAAGAAAGATCCAGGGAGTGTCTTCAATTTTTTTATTTCAAATATTTGAAATTTGAAATTGTTTGCAGATTGACGAACTAAACTAGCGAAATTTTCTGCGTTTACGTATATATTTGTGAGAAATTTGATACTGCAGAATACACACAATACGTAAAAATATGAAATATCCAAAATAGTGCGGTTTAGCATTCAATAAACAGAAATAATTTAGCATTCGACAATCATGCAAATTCCATTCAAGTTTCCATAAATATACGAGTTTGCATAAATATCCAACACTGTTAAAATTATCTCTCCCATAGATATACTGTGTCATATTATTCCAACGATATTTTATTTGCAACAGATTTCGTATATATTCGAAAGCTTTAATTCCAAAAATATTCTGTACCCTGTTGCTCTATAAATATCCAGTCTATGACAAACGCGACCGATAAAATCTGATGGCACGTCTGGACATGGTAATTGATTGGTTAATTTCTAGCTCGAGTAGCTCGATTTTGCAGCTCGATCGTAGATCGAACGCAATGTGTTTCCGTCTAATTCTGGCAAACAATCGCGCTCACATGCCGCACATTAGAGGGACATTGTCCTCCCAGTTTCGTTGCGAGTCGACGGGGTCTATAACGGTAGTGGCAAATTGAATTTATCTTGACACTGCACCTTTCTGCGCAACTTCTACAGAACTGGTGGAGTCGAGAGAGAGCCAAGAAGAGAAATTCCGTGTTTCAAACAGAAGCAAATGAAACATGGCCGTATGCACAAATAGATATGATGAGGAGAGATTGAAAGCGAAAGCGAGACAGACGAACAGTTATAATGTGAAAACATTGTAAGTCAAGCGTTTCAAGAGTGATCGAGGACGGTACTCCTTGGTGGTATTAAAAACGAGGAGCGAAGTACATGATGAGCTTTCAATGAAACGTTATTCATTAAACAGAGTTTTACGACGAAAGAATTATTAACATTAGATGAGAGAGAGGAAAGGTTGTTTAAGGGCCTTCGAATTTTCATTTTGTGTTTAGTGTTTCATTAGAAAAGCTGCAATTGGAATTTGATTTGTCTTCCGGTGTAATTCTAATTAAAAAAATAGTAACGTCGAATTATTTGAGATATTCTTGCAAGAAGAATATACGTACTAATAAATTCAATCTAAATTTAAAGTCTAAATTTAAATTCTCTATTTATTAACAAATGGATAAACAAATAAATGAAACAAAACTTTGCCTTTGTGAATAAATTTTAGAATTTTCATTTCAAATTGCAATTGTATAACTGCTTTTTTATGAAATTGTAAGCATTAAAATGACTTCTAATCGAGTATACGAATACTTTCTACACTCACTTATATTACTTATATTAAATGTCTTCCAATTTCTATATCACACTTTTTAGATTTGTTTTAGCTTTGATTAATATAATCGAGATAGTTGAGTCTCACGTGTACAGCGTTAGTGAAATGCCGAAATATTTTTTAATTCATAAAATATTCTCACACGTGTTTGAATAGTTCCGTGAGCAACTGTACGCCTGTCTGACAGTGTACGTCTAACTCTCCTGTCTTCGATCCTTCTCCACCATCAGATTTCGCGCATTAGCAAGTCGTGGCTCACATGCAAGAAATTCTTGTGCAATTCGTATGCAATCGCTGCGGCTTGTCAATCAGTCAATCAGTTATACGACATATTTTTAATCAAAATGTATTAGCAATTTAATTACGTGTATAGGTGGGTAGCGTATACATATGACCACTGCTGGTTCGTAACCGGTTCGCGTATACATCACAGATAATATATGCAACTAGCGATAGTATCAAGTTCAATATTCACTGTCTCGTTGATTGAGGAATTTTTTGAGAAAAAAGCCTATGATTACTTAGATAATACTCAGATATTTTCTAATAATTAATATGTATATTTATCACAGACCTGTAGTGTTTTGTCTACTTAAAATATTCGACTTCCTATTGTATGTATTTTGATACTTAAGAAAACAGAACTCTTGTCATTATTTTTTACTGTTTTCAATATGTATTTTTTTATTAACTTCATTTCAAATTCAAATTTAATCTTGAAATTTTCACTATTAACTCCTCAACTTTTTCGCTTTTTAGCTTTTAGCTTTATTTGAAAGTGAGATTTCTAAATATTTCATACGTACGTGTTTTGGAAAGTGGAATGTCTCGAAAAAGTCTAAATTACATATGTACCATTTGAAAATCCTCGCGTGTTTTATCTTTCGAACAAAATTAAAAGTTAAAAGCTAAGAAATATTTAAAATTGAAAAAAATAATGCAAGTCTCTCTTCCCAAAGATACTGCTGAAAAAGAAAAACCTTGTTCCTTTTTTCTCAGAAAATAAATAAGCTTGAAACTCGAAATTAGCCTGGAGACTAACTATTTGGGATATACTCAGTTCCATCGCTGAGTGAGTCTAATACGCGCATTCGCGACGGCTCGGATTTTCACTTATGCAATGTCATCTGCGACTCACACGACACGCGAATGCTGCAGTTTGATACGCTGACAACTGTCGGGCAAGCCGCGCGTTCAGACGCTCGCTTTTCTATTTTAGGACGTTGTATGTTCTACACTGAGTACATAGTTACACGCCGAGTCGCAACGAACTATCTAACCGGCGATTATTTTCACGGTCACGTAATCAACTTAATAAGCGTATTGAAGCTTCGTGGATGAAACGAAATGGAGAAAAAGAAAGAAATACAGAGACACGCACATCGACGAGTCGTATGAATTTTGCTATGAATTCATAAAACGATAACAAACGATAACGATGAATTCATAAAACGATAACATAAAACGACATTACCTACTTCTAATCATTGATTTGCCATTTATCGAAATTATCAGCATATGTTTCATGATCGTAAAGGATAAAAAAGAAAGTTACAACACATCGACTTTTGACGTGTTTGATAACTTCAATATATTTTTGTCAAAGTTGCTTTGTCAAAATAATATTTTTAAATGTCATATTATTTAGTACGTTGGTAATCTACTCTGAAGTATATTTTACATTTGTTCTACGTTCCTTGTAACTTGCTTTTTAAATTTTCTTTTAAGATCTCTTTCTTACGCTAGAAAATTATAATAACTCTCGAGTTAAATTCGTCAACACTTTAATAGGCGTACTAAATCTTTTAAAATGAAAAAAAAAAAAAAAAGAAACATTATACACCACCGGAAGGTGTATCATTTCAAGTGACTGTGATCGTGTGTTCATATATCGAAATTAGCGTGATTCGTTCCACGGACTCGTTGGTTTTTTTGTTCGTTTTAGAGGTGAATTAATCCTCGACGGAGACATCAGGCCAATTTGCATGCCGCCACTCGAGTATGTTCGACGTTTCTTGCTTGTAATGTAAAGACCACGAAGGATATTCATCGAATACCAAGGGAATGGTCTTCCTACCCCTGTCAGAATTTTTTATGTTGTTTCGTAACTGCCCGTTTTCGTTTCTCTTCTCTCGTGTTTTTACGCGCGTTTACTCGCGCGCTGCTATTTCTGCACCTCGAAGATATAGATCAATTGGCCTTTTCTTACCTTTCTTGCTGCAACTTGCCGCGCCCCAGGTACGTTTTATGATATACGAAGAGAAACTAATAAGCACGCACTCTGTGTGGAAAACGTGCAACAGTTTGAATGTCTGATGAGACGAGAAAGTACCGGCGCCTTCTATTTTTTTTTTTTTTTTTTTTTTTTAATATGTTCGCACATATATTTTTGTTATAAACTTGAAGACATTTATTGTAGGACACAGTAAAATAAATTGTAGTACATTTGTCGATGAGACAATGAATGGTAAAAAATATGTAGATGTAGGTATAATTTTTGAAACGATTCGATTTTGGTGTCTAATGAAGTTTCACTAGCCTCGTATATTTCTATAAATATACTGTTGCAGGAATTTGACTGTGAAATTTTCGTTTCCCTTGCATAACTTCTTTACAATGCATCATCGAACGTGTCATCTTCAAAAAAACATATGTGCAACATGTGTTTACTAAGAAACAGAAAAGAACATATGATAACAATTTTATTAATGCGTTCTTCAATATAAAACTTTACCCTTACAAATTCTAAGTGTTTGCATAACAATTGTTTGTTAGTGTATGAGATTCAACCAGCTGGAATACACTTGCTCTCTACAATAATAAATGTTCAATGATGCAGTAGCTTGTTTATGGTTATAGAAGCTTTTCTTTGAAGCTATTCTGGTTGATGAGTATTACCAAGTATTTTGTAGCTGGTGCAACTATTTCCGTAACAATAGAAGAGATTTTCAATCTTGTATCAAATCCAAGGAAATATGCGACGTTTGGAAAACCGCTTTCAAAACAAACACATTTTTTTGAAGAATTTTTTCCATCGTGAGAAAATGTGAATTTATATGATACAGTCAACTTTATAATACTTAATTCTAAATTTTAATGCAACATGAAATCAGCTAATTAATAATATTAATAGCAGAATATACTTTGTTCAGTCTGATATTTATTATGTTTTTGTCTGTAATTAATTATTTCTCTAAGTGTAACAATCACTATAACATTACACATAATTGAAATCATCATTTCTAATGAAGACAAATCTGTCTTAAAAATTAATTAGGATTTTCCAAATTATTCTCTTGTAGGTGAGAAATTAATATTGAAGAATAATCTAGTAACGAAAAATTCAACACTGTGCAGGATAATATATAAATTTGTATGACTTATTGCTGTGACTGTTAAAAATTATTTTCTGGTATTTCTATAAAAAAACTAAAGTGAAAAATCAAGGTGAAAAAATTTTTCAAACTACAAATACATGATAAATTTCAATGAATCAGAAATAAATAATCTTGCAGAGTGTTCGTTCGCGTGCGAATGAATAAAAATAGTACAGTTTAAAATAATTATGAGATAGCGATGTTAATAATCAATCTATCTTGCCAGAAGGAAATTCCAAGCTTTGCCAAGTAATTGGACTAGTTTGTCAACAGAGTTATAAGCAAAACTGACATCATATTGCGATAATTGATGCCCCCTGTCAATGTTAATACGTGCCATTTTTCTCGAATTTTTCGTACAAATTCAAAGGCTAAGGTAGCGAAATGAAATATTGCGTCTCGTTTAATGAAAAACATACCACCGAACGTGTTCCATTACTATCGTGACTGTCACAAAGTGTTCAAGCAGTTCTCGTTTCGAGGACAACGACTATGCCATCGAACCGCGCACAATATGAAGAAATAAAGAACTGCCATGAATGGTGGGTAGTCTTGTTTTTCTTCTTAAAAACGCCACGCCTTGTTTTAATCGTTCGGAAATGTTGTACTCATTTTTTCGCAACTCAGTTGCGTTTTCGTACTCAGTTGTTCGAGGCGTTCCTTCGATCTCGCGATTGCCTTACATTGGTATAAAAACCTCGCGTTACAAGCACGATTTGCATCATTTTTCTTCTTGGATTAATCAATGAGATGATGGATCGTTTCTCAGTTAGATTTTCGTTTAGTCACGATGGTGGTATACGTACCGGTTTTGAGCTCTCGCAAATGTACGCTCTAGCTCAAGAATTTGCAGTCTTTACTTTTTGGCCGCGAGAAACTTCCTCCTGAGAAACAAAAGTATTGTAATTATAACTCTGATTTTTAATTCTGAAATCATATTGTTGGTGACTGTAGAAATTTAAATTAAATTACTAAAAGGAAGAATCGCTGTCAATTACTAATTTAAAATATTTTACTTTATTTTGTATCTCATATCCATCGTGACAGAAATTAGAAATAAAAAAAAATTCGATTGAATGAAAAGTTTCAGTTTTGAGCAAATTAATCCTACATTTTTATGATTCCCGACGAGGCCCAATGATATCAGTGGAAGATTAAATATAATCAATTGAAACTTCAAAAGTAAAAAAAGAAAATAGTATTATGAATCTGTTATGACCGAATCTCTTAAAATTTTAATTTTGACTCCGAGTGTAAATGCAATGCACGAAAATAACGAGCAGATGTTAGGATTCATTGTCTGGTTGAAAATATTGGACGTTGGTGCGGAAATAATATTTTTTTTAGATTATACTTTAGATTATAATGTTCAAAGTACTTGAAGAATTTTCGAAATTTGATGGAATTATACCGAAATGAGTAGTTAATTACAAACGATGCCAATTTCCTTTACCTATCACAGGTGTATTTTAAGATCATATCATTTTACTGCCTTCTTTTGAACTAATTAGCAAGGTAGATCGTTTCTTAATTGGATTTTCATTTAGTCACGAGTCGTTTAATACGGCAAATATCATAAACAGAGTGACGATTACTTACATATTCACAAAGTCACATGCATGTTCATACATCAAATGTTTCTCGAAAATAATATTGTGCTGTATAATTTATTTATTTCATAAAACAGTGCAAGTAATTTATTTCTAAGAGCTAGTTACGACGCACCAAACGAATGCATGCATCCAACATTTTTCGAAAATGAAAAATCCTGTATAATATATTTTTACGTAGAAAGAAATTTCACCTTAATCAAAAATTACGCTTTACTCAGTATTGCAATGGAATTGCGACGAAGGGTATAATCATCGGACTGCATATGTCCGATGATTATACCCTGAAATTAGTACATTGACATCGACATAAAAAGCAAACAAACATTAACATAAAATTCGCGATGGAACGTTTCATAGGCTTAAGATCAAAAGTTACTCTGGAAAAAAAAAAAAAAAAAAAAAGAAAGAAGAAGAAGGAACGAAAGAATGCCGCCTCTGAATGGAAACGACTCGTTACGTTTTAACTTCGCCGAAGAAACTGCTCGAACGACTTAATTTCCATCTAAGCTGCCGATCGTTACATTAAATCATCAGGCGCCTGTTTCTCTCGCTCTCGAGAGCGAGAGATGGACATGAGAAAGGGGCAGAAAGATTATACGGCAGTTTAATGCAATCAACATTATAATTACAAAGTCGTTCATTACGGTCGGTCGTATGGAGAAGCGATTCGCGCGTTGGAATTCGGTAGAATTGCTTCGCAGGTGACGCACGGTGACTTTGATCCGCGCCGCCCCGAAATTTCTCGTACCTTTCCCCCCTCCCTTCCCTTTTTTTTTTCGACGAAGCCGCAGAGAAAAATCCAACCCGTTTTACTACTTTGTTTATACTTGTCGTAGTCCCCGTGTTGATTGGCGCTTGATTACCGGTCGCTGTTCCGAGAATTCAAGCGATTATGAATGCAAATGGCTCGATCACGCGAGATCCAGTAGCATGAGTACGCAATGAAGCATGCAAGCTGCAACGACTCCAGGATGATCATTCCCTATCTCGATGGAATTTTTCTCGATCTGTTGGCGGAATCCCGGATCGTTCAATCCCGCTTGCCGATGTTTTCGATATCCGTGGTGAATTTCATTTTGCTTCGCAACCAGTGAACAATCGCAAAAACTTGGTGACATCGTCAATGAAATATACATATTATTATTAATTTGCTTAATAAATAACTTACATTCGTAATTTACTGAATTCATGAAACGATAATTTTTTTTTTTTTTTTGTCATGAATTTGCCAAAATAATTTTTAATGATTGCAAAAGACAAGAAAAGCATATCAATTTGACTTGTTATATTTCTGTGTGTCAAAATATGTTTAAACATTATACTCTTTATTATATTAGTACAGTCATCTATTCTAAAGTATCTGCTTCTTACATTTATTCAGTGCTCCTGTCAAAATGCGCAATGCAATTTTTTTTTTTATCATTTATCTCTTAAATTTCTTCTTATCCGAGGACAAAGAATTCTTTTCTTCAAATTGCAAAATATAGTCCCATTTTTGTTATTACATTTTAATTACTTTTAAACATCGAAACACTATGAGAATTCTTACTCCTGAATAAAATCCCCCAACACTTTTTCATTTTAAAGTTAAATTCAATGGCTGTACATTCAATCATTCAGTCATTCGTTGGTGTTCCTTCATTTATCGTTTCGAAAAAAATGTAGCTGGTTCAAACAAAGACCAATTAAAACTATCGGATAAATAGGTGTCTACTGTGCGATGTAACAATAATTGAAGATATAAAACGATAAACATATTTCACGCATAATTTACACAGAAGTTACAAAGATACGTGTAAGTCATTGGTGAATTATCACTTTGCTTCGATGGAAGGAAAACTTCGTTAATATTCCACGTGTATTTCAATGCACCTACACATTACAATTTCAAATCGAAGTACAATTAAAACGTCTGTGCGTCACATTTTTCTTACGAGAAACACATTGTCGAGGGAAGTCGAAAGCCAAGAACACGTGCACAGGTGAAACTATATGCCTAGAGGAAAGAGAATTCGCATGTGACAAGGATGACACGTGAGAACAGGCACCAGCCATTCTAATTATTGAATAAATAGCATAATTTTCGTCGAAAAACTTGAATTAACGTTTTTAAATCGGATACGCAAAAAAGATAAATGCACTGTGCAAGAACGGTCTCTTATATATTATTATTTTTTTACTTATATATTATTTCGTACCATTGTATATTAAGTATTTGTATTAATACGTAGACTACGGATTTTTATGCGAATTTGTACTTTTAGGGCACAATAAACAAAGTTTGAATTGTGAAAAATCATTTTACGTAGCAAATATTTTGAAAATACTGTATTTCACACATTACTTTATATCTGTGTATAATTTGCGCAATTTTGCGCTTTAAAAATTTTTCATTAAACGCATGAAAATTCACAGTTTGCTAATACGTGTCTCAGATTGTGCCGGTGAAATGAATTCAGAAGAAATACGAATGTTTTTAATATCGCGTCTGGCAACAATTCCACTGGATATTTTACACTTTATCGTAAACAGTCTTGCAATAAGTATTCGCTTTTAAATTTAACTGACTTCTGCCAGTGAGGCGTTTCTTGCATTCAACAGTACAATTTTTCTCGAGTAAATCAGCGACTGCAGGAAGAGATAATAGCAGAAAACTGGATAGTAACGGCAATCTTCGAACGGACAAGACGTAATCTGGCTAAGAATTGACAATGCTTGCCGCAGGCTTACATAACCGAGAAGATTAAGAGCGAACGAAGACGAGTAATAAAACGAGACGTATATATGTATGTTGCATCGCTTTAGAAAAGGATACTATGAACGATCGTCGCGTCGCGTCGGTGTATTGCATGAGTGATGGCTACTTGCTGCGCGAGAGTTGAACAAGGTGATGGAGAATTTCGTTTTTTTTTTTTTTTTTTTAAGCTTGCTTCTCGCTTTATAACGTGACAAAATGTTGCAAATTAAATAATAAAATAAATGAAGTTTAACAAGTAAGATTTGTAAGTTAGATTATTAAAAATTTCCGATTTGATGAGAAATTGTGAGAAAAATCTGCAACGTAACGAAGCAAGTTCTACAAATGAATTTTACGAGTTACACAGAAGGAAAATTGATTACTCTGTTAATATTGTTAGAAGTGTGTAATGGAAGAATGTAATTTAAAATCTGTTATTTATCGATATTAATGGTAAAGATAAATGAAGTTTTACAAGTTTTCTTTTCAAATTACTTGTACTTTAATAATTTTGCACAGAAATGTCACACACTTTTACCGAATATTCGCTTCTTTATCGAGTGGATTCCAATAACATTTACTGTTTATTTGAACGGGCTCTTGAATAACATCTTGAATTTACAAAATCCACTATAAATCTTGTTCCTTTCCTTTAACGTTTATTTATCATTGAAAGAACCCATCTCGGATCTCTTATATTTTCTATAAATATACAAAATGATAGCTACGCATACGCAATAATTTATCATGTGCACGCAAGAAATAACTATAATTTTAAAGAAATAAATAAAAATTTTTTTAGATAAAGAATTGTTAGTTTCAAAATTGGAAGAATTAAATAATGCTGCGTGCAACAAATTTGTTAGAATATATGCAGGTGGTATTAAATTAGTAGTACATCTTATATGAATAGTATTGTATCATGGGTCCAATATGCCTAGACATCGATTTTAGTCTATAATAGTAGATCCAATGTTCTGTTCAATATTTTATCCTAGCAGAACCATTATGAAAATGAACACAGATCTACCGAATAACTATTTAAACACAATTGTAAATCGCAAAGGATTAATCCTCGGTTAAAATACGAGAATCAATCGATACGTTAACGGGGCATTCTGATATCGATCGCGGTGATCGATACGGTGATCATCCCCATCGCTGGCGTACTATTTCCTCGAGGCGATCACGCCTCGTGATAGCATTTATGTATTGAAGAAACGAGTTGAGTTTCCTTGACATTAGTCGTTACAATGTATGTTGCAGTCACTTATCGCGAATGCATGCATCGCGATAGCTCGGCTAACAGCAGCGTGCACACGCACACTTACCCGAGAGAAAGATTTAATCGTCGCGTCCGACCCACAGTCCAATCGTTTCGAATACTTTATCTGACGTTCTTATCGATGTCGCTCTATGAATCGTGCGCACCTTTCACGATACGATTGATCGAGCTTACGTAATGAGTGTCACGATCATCATTCGGTCATTTCCGCGGAGTTTTCAATTGACTGCTGCTAGTATTTTATTAGGTAAATATTGAATATTAGGTAAATATTTTGAAAGCAATTGTCGTGCAACTGCGCCGATGAAGTACGTTAATTGTTGGTATTATTTTGAAGCTTTGTTCACACTGTTTTTTTTTTTTTTTATTTTCAATAAATCACACAATCGAATCCCAGTAGTTATAACAACGTAATTTTTGTAATTATGAATTAGTACATTCGTTCCTATATTAGTGTGATTTTTTGAAACATTGGATGTTTCTTGAATGAATTTTATTTACATCTATGTTTGAATAACGACGATTAATGAACGAAAGACAACAAAAAAGAACATTTGCTTGGCCTATATGTGAAATTGCTTTGCTACACAGATTTGCTTGATACAAGGAAGTAACACGTTATCGATAAACTCGTTTATGGTGGGACTAGAATTTATTCACATGTAAAAGTGCAAGACGCGCGTAGTACGAAAAAATGTATAAAACAAGCAAAGTATGGTGATCGTTTGTGATCATTTAAGATGAAAAAAATTACCATCCTAGACACTATTTTCTTAGCAATATTCACAAAAATACAGATTTGCATAGACGTTCGCGGTATAATAATACAAGTCACGGATATCGACGCGAACATTCTTTTAAGTATATTTTGCTCGTTGCGCTTTGTAAGACAGTATATTATCCATTCCTGAGTTGTAGCGTGATTCACACACCATTTCGTGTCTGCATGCGTGCATCGGCGCAGTTTGCGTTATAAAGCGGAGATTATGCAAAGATAAAACGCTCCATGTATCAGTTGCTACAATGTAACCATTCTATATCAGCTTGACATCTGTTTACTAATTTGTACCAATAAGTTCTTATCAATGATAGAAATTTACAAATGACTGTTCCTTCTTTTTTTTTACGGTTCATGTTTAAATTTTTCTAAAATTTATGTATTTGTCGTGTAGATATACAATTTTACATATACAATTATATTTTTCTTAATTAAAAAAAGTCAATGCAGTAATACGAAAGAAATGCTAATCAAAAATACATATATCGTCCTGAGACATGAAGTGAAATTTTTTGCGAAAGATTTCATAAAGATAAACCTTAGTTTGAAGTAAAATCTTATTCTTTTCGATTCTCCTTCGATTCTTGTTTTTTTTTTCAAAAAATTTTACTTGTTAATACAGATTAAGTAAGATTTATCTCAACATTTTATGAGCGCCTTTTCGCTTGTTCTTCGCGTGCAGAAATGACTAATTTAAGGTTGGCTCCCACTATATCTTGCGGCGTGCAAGAATTTACTCCGCACGACATAGCCGGTAATTACACACGGCATGGCTTATTAAATTGTACAACATCCGATCTCGTGATTTCCGGAACAATAGACTCTTTTGCTAAAAAATCGTAAACCTCATATCACAAGCAATAATTGCATTATATTATGGAAATATACAGGAACTTCGTTACGCCTTTTACCTGATTTTTTTTCTACTTGTTGTTATATTTATTAAATTTTTAATATTTGAAGATCCTTTTTTTCGAGGATACAATAGACATATTTTTTCAAGTAATTAAATCGTTTAGCACGTAGAGTTTAAATAAAATTATGCTTATTTTATATAGGCACGATTTCAGGAGAGATTATCGATTTCCTTAGAATTTTTTTATATTTTACAAATTGAGGGGATATTTATATATATATTTACCCTCGATAGAAATTTGCTAGAAACTTCTTAGTCGCTGGAACAAGTTATTTGAGGACTACTTATAATAAATTCGACGATTAACAAGTCTCTTGTCGTACGGTATATCAATGTTTTTCAAATTAACTTGATTAAAGACCCTTCCACGAGATTATTGCTTGATACTTGATGCGTGTCGAGTAATATTAATGCAGCTCGAAACGTCAGAAAAAAATTTTTGAATAATGTATTTCTCGCCAAGCTAGTATTTTATTATTAAAGATATATTTTTATATAAGTTTAGTATTTTATTAAAGTTTTCATTGTCTCTTATTCTTTTTTTTTGTTTAAGTAAATTAATTTTATAAGCCTTTGAAGCATTTAATTTTTGTAAATAATTATCAATATTACTAATTAAAACAAATATAGAGTAATAATCATTTTATGGTAAAAATGAAATTTGATAAATTTTATTGTAGAATGTAAATTTAATTAAAAATACTAAATTTTGTAAAAATATATTTATACAAAACTTCATACGATTAACACTATAAGATGTTATACCAATGATGTGACTGTAACGTCGTATGATTTTCAGTGGTAATAAATTCTAATGAAAATTATTGTGGAAAGTAACCGATTGTTATAGAGTTAAAATTCAATATATCTCGCCTACTTCTCACATACGTACAAACTCTAACGATGTCTTGTTGAAAAAGCTATAATTTTCTATTCAGAATTTACATAGATATATGTAGAATTGTAGATTCAATAAAAAGAAAATGAAAACGTATCTAGAATTCTCTCAAATAAATTTCCGAACATTTCTCTTCAATTTTTCTATTGAATATTCAGATAGAAAGACTGCTTGTTTAGTTTTTATTCAACATTCCATTTTTAAGAGCATTAACTATTTCCCAATCGTATCAAATACATATCAGTTTTTAATATGGATCGTTAGAAATAAGATTTTGCAAAAAGTTTCGTTTCAAAACATTTCCATACGTTAAATCGAACATGAATTCGCACGTTCTATTATAGCAAGTAGTTTCTATCAATTCAGAGGATATAAAGACTGGTAACGTGCAAAATGTCCTGTAATTGTGCTTATCTCTTTGAATCTCCTTTCCAGCAGAATCCATTTCCCTTGCACAAGTAGGAAGGCTTGATTTATTGAATAATTATACTACGATTATCTTGTTATAAATTTCCTGTGTTAATTAACGATTATTATCATGTAAAATTATAGGACGTACCAACTAAACCGTAACCATTTCTCTTTAAGAGGATTCTCTTAAAAGAGAAATGGAGCAATCTATCTCTCCTTATTAAATCATTTCAAATATATTAAAAAACATTTTAATGTACAATTTACAAATTGATTTTTCTCTTTTTCTTCTTTTTTCTCTTGTCCTTTAAATATTAATTTCTACGTTCTGCTTATTATTATGGTACATACATTGTCGAACGTTTTGCACAAGGAGAAGAATAATTATAATACGAATAATTCATTATCAAAATTTATGATGCCAATTAAGCAAGCTGTTTCTCCATCGTTTAAAGTTTTCTCAAGTAGCGTGCATAGATAGCTTCCATTTTTGTTCGTGAACATTTGCTCCTCATTTATTCAGCAAGTATTTCAGTATCAAGCACTGTAGTACTGATGCACTGTAGTACTGATGCACTGTAGTACTGATGCATATACTCATTATGGTTATACATTTAACAAAGCAACGATACTTAATATTATTGTATGAATTGGAAAGTTGTAGATATTATTGAAATATATCGTTATTTAACTACAAATTTGTTAACATGTCTTTTTTTCTGTCTTTTTCTATCTTTTCATGTATAATTAAAGAAATAGAATTTAAATTGAAATTTGTTTCAATATATTTCAATATTTTATATATTCTTGCATATTGTGTTTGCATTCTGTAAATTGTTATAGTAATTTGTACCATTCAATGAGATTCAAAGTTTCACAACTTAGCTCTAAATTGTTATAGTCAACGACTCAGTCAAGTCAAGAAATAAGTCAGTGAGTCAATCAAAAGTTAAATTGTCCAAAAATGCATAAACATTTACGATCTATTTATCACGCAGACTTCTCCTGTTGTTTGCGCGTAATTTCTTGCACGCTTCTCTCAATACGTCGATTGTTTATTTGCTCGATCAGGTGATTCTTCAACATCGGCACTAATTAAACGATATCTACATATGGTTCGTTATAATTTTCTTTTCTAGGCCGCATGTACGCGAAACCCGTAACGCGTGTTTTATCCATCTTCCGGCCGTGAACAATGTATTATACGATGTATTAGGAAATAATGATTCCTGCCAGCGATGCACGCGTACCTACTGATAATGATCGACACGTCTACTGAATACTAACTAATTTCGGTTTTTATTGTGCCGTGTGTACGTGTACATGGCGTTGCTTGCAATTAAAGGCGAAAAACACTTGCCCTCCTGAATGTTAAATATTTTAATTACTGCTTTTCATTATAACTGATTCATCTGTTAAAGGAAACTTTCCTTTTCGCAATGCCATTGATTCATCTATTAAAGGAAATTTTCCTTGTAGTTTTTTTTTTTTTATATTACTCACATTTGTAAGTTTTACGTATACTAAATATTTCTTTTTCCTTTTTTTTGTTAATTTGTTAATTTGTAGTGCCGACGAGAAGTTTCGATACACGTTCTTATTTTTCATACTTACGATTAGTCTGATACATTTTGCTATATATTAATCCCTGCATATTTTATAGCTACGTTAAACTACTTCAAAACACTTTTAATATTCAAGAATACTGTAGAAAATTAGAAAATCTATGAAATACTTTAAGGAAATTAGAAAATCTATGTATCTAACATGCACAGAACGTACACTTTTGATCAGTGTTGACAGATTCGAGCTGAAGTTTTAAGATCATTTGGTAATAGCTTTACAAGTGTCCTAGGTGGTAGTTTTTTCTTGATCTTCATGGTCGTAAAATGTTAATGATAATCAAGTTTAAGTGTATTGCGCCTCTTACGACATATAATTGATATTTCTCGTGATATATTTAAATAAAACGATCGTAAAATTAAATTAGTATGTCGCTAATGAACCATATCTAGTAGGATACGTATAGTTGGATTATAAGTGGCTGAAAGCATTTGGTTTAATTAATTCGAATTACTCTGAAATTATACAGAAGAATTCATATTGTGTGAATTTAATGTTGTCTTAACTTTATTTCCACATCAAAATGATCTTTTCGGTGTCGGATATTTGTTACTTTCATCGATATTTAAATATTTAAGAAATATTCATTACGCTATTGCAAGTAACATTATAAATGACTGAACTGAATGTATTATTCGTTTCTTATAAAAATATTTCTTTTTAACCATCAAATGGGTTAAAGGTTGAGAAATGAAAAAGAATAAACTTATCGTGGGATTTTCAAATGATCTGCCAAATTTGATGTTCTACATCTATTCTTAAAAGTCAACGTTATTGTACGTTATTGTACAAAATTATGAAATCACAGTGACGTCATGTAACAATTTAATTTTTTACAATTCACAAACGTGTGCAACAATTTCCAATAGAAATTTCGCTTTGTATTTCAAGAGCGATGTTTCAAAAAATTTTGTCCGATATTACAAATTTATACGTATTATTATATAAATTCATTTATTTCGTTCTCTTCGATTTGCGATGCTCTTAGACTTAAAATTCGCATGGAATACAAAGTGTACGGTCTGTCTGACCGGAAATTTTCGTCTGACGACCGATACGATTTTCGATGATTTTCGATATCTCAGTAAACTGCATTGCAGTGGTCACCATTAGAGACCGTACGTTATTAGGCCGTGAGTTAAGTATCGTCGAATAATCGTTGTATACAACGGATGACTATAGTTACGCGTCGTTGAGCGTTCGCCGTAATCGAAGATCGGCCGTGGCCGATCCATCGAAATTTCTTCATACAGCAATCTATTGCTATCTTTCATAAAACATACGAGCTATTGAAATTCTCTTGCATCGAGTTGTTTGGTAAATTGCGAAAAAACAAGTCGTTGTCATGTCGTAAAATGAGTTTTCGAGGGAACAATAACGGCGTATGATACGTCGAGATAAAGAACCATCTTTTCTGAAACTAAAGTTGTTCAAGGCCCGTGCAAGGATGAATATTACCATTCAACGTCTCCCTCCCCTCTTCTTTCTTTTATTGTTGCAGTTTGCAACACAGGAATTTCGAAAAGAACATGAAGGAAGCGAATGTAAAAGCTGAATGGAAAGATTAAATTTTATTTTACTTAATTGTCATTAATTCGCTCTTAAATTCATTTTGAATTCTTAAAATTATTGCCCACAGATGTGATTAACTTTAAGATATTGTTACTGTCCTCTTGCATTTACATGCTCTTTCTTTATGATAAATGGACTTGTAAAAGCAAGTAATTTGTGTCACGACGAATAAACTGAGAAAATTACAAACAGCGGAACTGATTATTAATAAATCTGCGGATATTTGTGCAATATCCAGTCGAAGAAGTATGGCTCAGGTAGAAATTTGTTTTCGTTACTATATTACAACAAACACTCTACTCTCCATATCTTATATATTCTTTCTACGCGTTCTTTGTGTATTTCTGCGAATACCAGTTTGTTAAAAAGAATAGCTTTTGGCAGAGTTCTTTTTTATTTTTCGAAAAATATCAGTAGCATGTAATATTCATTTTCAATATAAAGTGATACACTTATAATTGAAGGATATCCTGTTTAATTATTTTGAACATACACAGTGTCTTGTACCAAAATGAAAGTATATCGAACAAAATTGTCACAAGCTCGAAAATTTCGAGGGACAGGCCAATTGAAATCTGTTTTTGCTCTCGATGACAAGGAGACTCGATGGATTCGTGGTAGCGAAAGAAGGGCAAAGAGGCAGAACGGAGGAGCACAGTGTCGAAATGTAGGAGAGAGAAAGCTTAAATGACCCGAAGGTCATAAAATGGTAAACGGGCCTTTGCACGCCGGAGACATAACAGTAGGCGAGCCGATTTATATGCATTCTTTAGCTCGTGCACGCACTTTACGATATGTAAAACTAAAGGGGGTCGGTATTGTGCGGCGGCGGTACGCTGTCGTAAAGTGGCCATTTGAACCGCTTCAACTTTGAAAAAGACTTTCGAATGATATTACAAGTTTTCAGCCATTTCCAGCCAACTTTGCTATTGTGACTTTGCACGAACAAGCTGAAAAGGGTAGTTTATGATTTTTTTTTGCGATCATTATATTATGTATTTCAGTTTTAATAATAACTGATAAAAACCCCTTCGAAAAATGAACCGTTCATGCTGTTTTTGTTTATTCTTGATATTTTTCCTCCCTTGGGAAGGATAATATGCACAATGTATAATATTTCAATTGTAATATTTAACTTTTTCATGCGCGATTCAATACTTATAGCATATGCTTTTTTTTACAATTTCGTTTACATCTATCAATCGGATAACATGTTACTTAAAAAATAATATATATAACACATGTGACTAAAAAATAAATTCATAAAAAATTGATCAGCAATTGACGCTGAAGTTTGGTGAGTCCAGCGTTGAAGCAGTCAAATTGTTTGCTCGTTTATTTATTTATCTTTTAGATACAAAGATAGTGAATAGACACATAATATCCTCATCTTATTAATCGTTATTACTAGTGATTTATAAATAAGAGACGTAAAAGTCGGAGTAAAGTTATATTTTCTAATATTAAGAACAAGTGGAAATAGTTTATATAGCAAATGTTTGAGTGTTGTTCGATTATGAAGTAGCTGCGCGTGATTCTTAGGGCTTTACAGATTGACGCACGTGACGATAACCGGTAAGCTAGTTACAAACAATAAAGTGAACAAAGGGAAAGAGGGGAAAAATCGGCGTTTATCGATACATTATATTTAGAATGGTGTTACCGTTCACGACGAATCACGTACTTCAGCAACGTCACGCGATTGTTAGTGGTACCGGAAGTTATGGCAGTTACTGCAAGCCGCGGCAAACGCGGCAGCAGCTGCGAATCCTATTTTCGAAAGCGTTCAGCGATATTTCTACGCTCTTTTTTATCCGTGAAACGAGCGTATCAGCAGAAATTCGTTCAAAGTTCAATGATAGTTTTCATTTAGATAGATAGACACGAATATTTCGCTCATTGTCGACCCTCTATTAATTAGTTTTAGCTACTTCATCCAATTACAAATCTGGCAATGATGCGTCGATGGATCTGGGAGTTAATAATTGGAATAAATTATTCCTGCGATCGTGTATTATCGAAAACAATAAGTATGCAAAATAAAGTTCTCGAAATGTAGATGTATAATTTTTTTCTTTTGCACGATGTTATTATAAAAATATCAAACAATGTCACTGACAAATGATGGAAGATCGACAAGTATATTAAGGAGCTACATCCCTTAACACGTAATTAGAGTGCACGTGTTAGAATTACGGTTCCTTCTGACGACATTGAATCATGAACACCGAACGGATCAATAATTTTTCTTCGAGGACTATGTTATGAATTATCGAATGACGAACGATAAGAGCGCGACAGTCGAGACACCGAGAGAACGGATTCAACCAGCGACCGTGCATGCGAAGCCACGCTATTAAATATAATTTACGAGTGAAGCAGCGTTTTTATGCCCGGTTTTCCAGCTGAATTCAAGTTGAATTCATCTGGCTGACTGGAACTTTGAATAAATCATACGATATCGAATGAAGTACCGGTGCACGAAACGGGGAAGAGAGGACGAGCAAGAGAAAAACGAACCTTTATCTTGAACCCTCTTCACCGACGAAATGGAATTTTGTTATTCTTACGAGGGAAGTTTGACAAATGAAAAATTGAAAAAAATTGGAAAATTTACTTTGCGTAAATATAGTTTCTCCATGATAATGATAATGCAATGTTTCTTTTCTTTGCTGAAAACCAATTCTAGGGGTGAAAACGTCTCTTTAAAGAGATATTAATTTGTCGTACTATCGCGAATGCCTGTGAAATTGTATTTAAGATATAGAAAAAAAATTGAATTAGAAATCACATTGTCCTTTTATGCTTCGTACCATTGCGATGGTGAACAATTTTTGCAAAAGGAAAGAAATTGGAAAATTTTCCATCACCGTAAAATATAGACCATGAAAGACAACACAAGTTTTATAAATATGTCTTATCGTCAGTTGTGTCTTGACGATTGTTGCGAATTAAGGCGTGTGGAAATTATCTTCAGAAATGATTTTCTGCTTCTTCTGGAAGACGTACTTTTTGGATTTATGTCACTTTCGTCCCAAATATAATTTGCGTTAATATTCATTGATTATCTTATTAAGAACAACAGGGTTTACGAGGGAAAACTTAATGACATCAATTATTCTGACCAAACGTCGCAGTTACGATGTCGTTGGTATCACTTCGATTCCGTTTCTGTTTCAATGTTTACGGAAGCAATAATAAGGTCGGTGAAAGTTTCTGCAATTGCTCGACAATTTGATTCAACTGGAATAAAAAGCGTGCATACGTACAAATTGTACAAACGAAAAAATTCTCTGCAATTGCGAAATTTGTGTAAAACTCATTATCTATTAGAATTAATGCAGTCTTCGTGCTTGCAGTGAAGGGAAAAATTAATATAAAAATTAATATAAAAATTATTAAATTATTTAAAATTGACACGAGAAATTATGCATACTTACCAACGAAACTTCAGTTATACGTATTTTATTCGAACAGACGTTATTTGTTCTCGTTAAAAAATACATTGCCGGACCCAAAATGATCGACAGAATCAGTAACAATTTATGGAATTAATTTAAGAAAGAATTTTTATTGTTACGATAAATTTTATAATGTACCCTTCGTGATTATTTACTTGAATAATTTATTATTTATGTTCTTTTCATGTTCATACCGCGAGGTATTACATCATAAAGGTTAATTGTTCTGCCATGTATTTGCATTAAGCATAAATCACAGTAATATTAATGACAGGTGCTTTGATATTAATTTTTATTCTGATTTTTACAATTTTCTTCACTTTTAGAGTGACCACCGAACGTAATGGATGATAAAGTATAATTTGAGTTATTAAAAAAAAAAAAAAGAAAAAGAAAAAGAAAAAGATAGAATAAGTGGAACGCATTTATTGCCAGAGTTAATGATTATAAATGGATTTGTGAAATGAATAATCAAAGATTTTCAGCTTTCTCTTTTCGCAATAAATTCCACACAATTTTTAATACCAATTGCATTTGCCACGCTATCTCGGTTGGATTCCAATTTACATTTTAGTCCATGTTAGTTGACGAATAATCTTTTTCGAAACAATAATTACAGAGCGCTATATTCTTTCGATTCGAAGATACATATCGTACGCTGGATGATACATTTGAAGTGTAAATTTCTTTACTCGTAAAATGCACGTTAACATGCACGGCCAGTATCTTAATTTAATATCTTAAGTGCATATATTGTAAAGCCAGTTACAATGCAAAGTAAAATAACAGAATATTTTTGGTTAATGGCTTTGGAGGAAGTCTTTGATAAATAAATATGCCGAGTATAATTACCATGGATATTTGCAATTCTTATTACTGTACCCATGTCAGGTGCAATTATAATTGGAATCGATTTTTTTCACTTTACTATCTATATGACAGTTGCATGTCGATTTTATGGTTTACGACGATCACGAATCACATTCAAAATAAAGAAAAGCGTTCGAAAGTCTGTAAATTGCAAAGAAATTGCAACAGTAAATAAATGAAATATTTAGAAATTTTGCTTGGTTTACTGTTCACCAACTATTCGTTTATCTTAGTTCTTGCATTTGTTATACAAACTTGATAGAAGTCAGTCGATGTAAAATTAAAAAGCGAAGAATCGAGCCAACGAAATTCTCTATACCGTGTAAAGAGCCAATATCCTTTGGAGAAAAATTTTTGTAACAAAGTAAAAAGCAGAGGGAGAAAATCGTTCGCGGCGATGTTAACACGAGTTTCGGGTCTCAACCTAAAATTTAATGATCAACAAAAAGAATTGATTCGATCGATTTCACCGAAGCATCGTAATCCACCCAGAAATGTTGAAATCTGACAGGAAGCTTGAGGTCCACCGCTAACCGCAGGACCTTGAGAAATACAAAATAAAGAAACACCTCCGATATTCGACCACATCGTGCTCAATGTTTTTCATCTTTTGCAAATGCTCGGTACTTGTTACGATCTATCTGCTGGCGTGATTAAAGCGGCGAATAATTGCGCGTCCAATCGTTCGTTCCATTAACAAAAGAATCAGGTAACCGTGCACTATAGTTTGTATCTATCAGTGTTGAATATCGATTAAATATTTTAATTCCATCAGACGAAATTGGAGACACGGAACGAGGTTGTTATAATCGACAAGTAAATAGCTGACAATTTATCAGGCAGTTGTAAATTAGTCAAATTAATAGTAATGAAAATTACCAAATTGTTACCAAAACCAAAGCACGAGCCAATGGCCTGTAAACGTCTTTTCCAGCGTCATAAAGAATTTTTGTCACAAGTTGCAAGTTCAAATGAAACTTCGTCTAAAGTCTAAAGGATCCTTCATAGATGCGTTTACCCCTTATCGTTGATTCTCACGTCGGAACGAGCCGTCAAACAGTAGAAGCGTGAGGACGGTGTTAATTAACACGGCTGACGCGCTAGTGGCAACAATTAAAACGAGATGACGGCAGTTAAACGATGGGAGCGCAAAACTGGGAGAGCAAATTGGCATTGTGGTTGTGTTGCGCCTCCACCGTAGGGTGATACAGGGTCCTCCAAAGGTCCTTCTCTGTGTATGTTGCCCGTTGTGAAAACCACGCCTCGAGGGTTCGGCCATCTTGATGCATGAATGGGTGAATTCCTATTGGCTATAACTCGTCTGAATTCAGGGTGCTCCGTTCTTAGAATCCCCTTTCGGATCGTCTCTCCTTGCCTAAATTCCATTGTCCGGAGAACAGCTTGATTTATGAAAAGCGGACTGATGAACGTTCCTCCCACCCGTTTTCACGTCGATTTCGTTCCCTCATTGTTTTGGCCATTTTATCGGCAACACGTGCAGGCACACGCATAGCACATGTGACAACATCGATCGCCTGTTTGATATTCGAGTAACAGAATTGTTGAAGGATTTTCACTCAGTCGACGTGTTTGGTGCTCGGAGAATGATGGACACGGAGAAAATGGCATTGGTACTTCGTACTTTTTATTTATTATTAGCTATTTATTTTTTTAGCTCTTTAGATTATTCTTCGTTATGTTAGAGAATAAGATTTTAATTCGATTGTGAGAGGTGTTTAGAAATCTAGTAGACTGTGGATCTGACTGTGAGTCTGTAATTTCTTCAACTTTGCGAGATGTGATTTATTGTGAACATTATTTTCTCATCCTGAACATATAAAGTGTAGAAAATGGCCATAGTCATTAGGAACCTAGGAAACAAGTTACAAAGTGTAGAATGTGGGATACAGAGTATTTCTTTGCTTCAGGAATAAATTTGACAATCAATATAAATTGCTTCGTAAATTTTAAGTTGCCAGTTGTGTAAGTTGAATAAAAGTAAGACGTAGAAGTTAGTAAACCGTTGGGCAAATATTTTAAACATAATTAATACAGTAACCACTAATATTTTATCTTGCAATGAATATATTGGTTATTCTTTTAAAATATTGCATTCTATTGGAATTTTGCACAGCTGCCTAGTAAATATCAGGAAATAAAGACACTCTTTTCCCTCCATATTTGGGCAAAGTAACTCTTCCTTATTACGAGCCTCATTGGCCATCGAATGAAATTTATTACGTACTTTCCATTACATTTATAATTATAGATGAAGTAAATGATGATAACGAGAGGTTAAGTGGAAGGAAACGCAAGGATACGTATCGCTGAACAGAGAAAGATTGTCATACATCGTTATGATTTGGTTACTTTATGTAGTATAGTAGTATTTGCTATTAGTATATAATTTATAATGTCAATGAGAAAGTTACATAAGAACAACTATCTCCTCTCAAAATCGAGGTTTTGCTAAAACGTATCAATAAAATTAAACTGTTGCATTAAACAATATCAAATGTTTTATTGGCTATAAAATTACTTTCTACCTTTGAAAAAAGTGGAAATAATTTTTATTAAAATTATCTAGTGTATAAAGGAAATAAAAAATAAGTACAAAGTTGTACGGAAGTAAAATAAATTTATGTTTAATTAGTAATTTTTACTATATTCTTATTATTAATTTTATTATGTTTAGTTAGTAATTTTTACTATATTCTTATTAAATATTTTACTATATTCTTATTAAGTAGTAGATTTGTTGATAATAATTTTTAGATTATTAATCAGATTAATGATTGTTTTTTTTTTTAACAATAACTCTAAAAGTATTATTATTGTCCAATAAACATATTCATGAAATTATACATTACATAATTTCTACGTAACTTGGTATCGCTTCTACTTTCTCTTTAATCTTGCTATGAATTTAAAGTAACCTTAATTTCACACTCGTTCCAAAACGAACAAATGCAATTTTATTATTTAATAAAAAGAAAGGAAACTTCGTCGCAAAACAAATATTACCGATTATTTATTCATATTTTTCCTACTATTTTTTTCGTAATATGTTTGCGATTAAAAATAGTCCAGAAAGTATAGTAGGATTAAATAATTATCATATAGGGTTTAATATTGGTGTTTTCTTTCTTTCTTTTTTTTAACAGCCAGCAACGAAATTCGGAATATGCACTTCTTGAAGACGGTGAGAATGACTCAACCTAGTCGACCGTATCGTTGCACCGCGGCATGCGCTGCACCCACGGGACTGCCAACAGGACCGCCAACTTACGAGGGTCATGTGCCCTACATAGGGGTTGTACCACCTCCGAATCCTGTCCACTACAGGCCGTTTTTGCAGCCTGAGAATGCTCATATACCAGGTACTAGAATACCGTCCAGCCCAGATGGTCCTCCACAACATTCTACGTAGCCTCGGTGAGTTTCCCCGTCCGATTTAACTTCAACATCTAGACAGGAAATGTTCATATTTTATATTTTTCAAAAGAGGAAAGGAAAAAAAACTGGAATTTGAATGGAAATTTGTTTTGGTTACTAAATAACGTAGCGATATATTCCTTATTTTATACGTATGTACACAGTACTACATTGTCCATTTACGCATCACTCTGTATTAGATATTTCCTTATTTTTGTGTAAAATTTAAAATTTTAAAATTTTTAAAATTTAATTACGAGACAGTAAAGTATTTTTTATATGAATACTCGTTGCATCTTTCACAAATATATTATATTTTCTGAAAGTTTATTAATTGCCGTAGAACGCAATTGTCATGGTTATATCGATAATCTTTTCATTTGGAAATGAAATATATATGTGTATTGCAACTGAATTGAAAATCTTAAATAAATTGCATCGATGAAATCATCGTCGGAGAGGGTTGTCAAACGGTGGCAGAACCTAAAGAATGAAAGTAATACGAATTTCCGGCGGAAACCTGAAGCGGGATTAGTTTTTTTTTTTTTTATTAGAATGTAAAACGTTGTTCGTCTTGCTCTTACTTTATTCTCTCTAATACCCCTCTTTCGTTTGGAACGTTCGAAGTCAAAGTCATAATCGCAAATCCGGCACACATAAAACCGATTCTAAACTGCCCTTTCATTCGAGAGCCAGTCAGACTGCATCGCTTAGACCAGCAAAGTATTTCTCGGTCCCTTTATGTTTCCTTCTTCCGTTTCTTTCTGCTTCTTCTTCCTGATTTTACGTTCAATCGTATATAGAACTTACTAACTTTCAACTAACAATTTTCACGATCGTCTATAAAACTCCCTCACGTGTTCCTTTAATTTAATTTTGTTTCATTACATCTTTTGAATTTCGATAAATTCTATTCTATCTAGAATATTATAGTCTAGTTTGTACATTATACTTGATGCGTTTAAGACTTAAGACAAAAATCATAAACCTTTTTTTTAATATCAGAAATAGAGAAAGTTCTTGATTTAACGTGAATATTTCCATAACGTGAAGCTATATATATTATTTTTTAAAATTTAAGATTTTGTTATATTGAGATGCGTTAAAAATTTATTGAAAATAAGATATTTCATCAAAACACAAAGAAACAACACAAGAAAAATCTCTCCCTCTGCACAATTTCAACTATTTTCGAGAAGGTTGTAAGGTTAATCAAATATTTTTCAATTTAAATAATTCGAAGTAATAATTATCTTGAATAAATAATTCAACGCTGGTAGTAAAGTACAATAATACGGTGTATAATAATTGATACGTTAACAAAATTGAATGTAATAATAATAAGAAAATAATGAAATAACGATAAAATTACACACACGCACGGAATTCAATTGCTAACTGCATTTAATACAGAGTTAAATTAATACACCACAAAAAGGAAATCGAACTTTTTTTCGGATTCTGTTTCTTGTTTAAATTCAACGAAAATAGCGTCGCGTAATCGGATTTTATCAAGACCCGAGGTAAAACGATCGTGAAAAGAATGAAATAAAACCGGACCCTGAGGAAATCGTGCATGTCTGGATCGTGTTCGTTTGTAGCGAAAGATTTTCGGGCTGGCACGATTCCTGATCCGTGACCAACTTCATCAAAGCGACCGCTCTAAATGAACCTCTGCCATACGCGGGAACCTACTGATGCGGTCTCGCTTTTAACGATGACAACACAATAAAGAATCAAATTTACGAGTGTTCTTGGCTACCCTTCTTTGGGTAATCATCCCCACTTTCCTGGGATTCTTCGTTGATCGTTCTTCTTTCATGAATGCATATCGCAGGAATGTTCATGGTGCACGAGATGGGGTGGGAGCGTATCAGTTACTGATTAAATTGCGAGCATTTGTGCATTTATGGGAAATTTGAAAGTATAAATACAATACTAACGGTACAGGTATAATACTCTTAATTGCGAATATTGAACTAAGTTTGACTCTATGAGGTTTTTAATTAAATTTTTGAATACGCGAATCTACATGAGTGTCCGCAGTTTATTCAGTAATTCTTACATTAATCCAAATCTTGTGTCATCGTCAAAAGCAGAGCGTATGCTTTATTATGTGTAAGTATAATTATAGATATTATATATAGTATAATTATATATTATATAGATATGATTGTCTTATCCACTTTTGTTTTTATTGAAAGTGGAGCTTGATTCAACTCTGTTCACTTCGAGAGAAACGCAGGCAGAAATATTTTTCAATTGTCGGATGTGAAAAAGTTATTAATTCAGTTTTAGATTGTGCTACTGTGAAATAGCAAAAAGTATCATGAGAAAGTTGTGTTCGCCATAGAAACGGTGAATCACGTCCACTAGAGTATTCCTGGACGGTGGCCAAGCTCGAAAGCTTTAACAACTTTATTTCACCGAAAAGATTTCACAGGGAGCTACGACGGGTCAACCTCGTCTCGTTTATATATGACATTGATGCTTTGTTTCAAACGGGGATCAGAACAAAATAGGGTCGATAAATGTAAAAAATGCGGAGATATAAAGACGCAATTAAAAAATAAAAGTAGGTTTTTTTTCATATATCCGTCGATAATATCGAATTCAGAGCAAACTTTTGTTTGTTCCTCCATGGAAATGTTAGTTACGAGGCAGTTTGTTTCGTTTGTTTAACCTATTAACTTTTTACAAATGATACAGAATAAATTGTTATAAATATGCAATCTTTTGCAAAAATATTAGAACGAAAACTTTTAAGAAATTTTTATAATAAAATGTTAATAACAGGCAAAGAATAATATCAAACAGAGAGATAATTGGAGAAAATACTGTAAGTACAAATGTAAATATATTGTTAAAAAACATAATAAAAAGAAACATTTTTGGTTTTTTTACGAAATTAAATAATCTAGAAATAAACTTGACTAGCAGTTACGATATTTATATCAACACATCGAAGTTCTCTACCATAAGAGAGGTAGTAATAAAACATAAAGTATTTTCTACAGATGGAATTTTTCTTAATAATAAATAATCTTTTGATGCATTTGAATTCCTATTCCATAAAATCAAGCTTTTAAATTGTTCAAACTTGGTTAACTTTCTTCTTCTTACTGAAAATTTTGATATTTGGCACCTTACATTATTTTTACACTATTTGGCACTTAGAAGAACTCCTCAATTTTTTGCGACACACTGGTTCGAGGCATTTACGACTTCGCGGAAGAAATCCGCGGACTTTAGCTAAGATCATTGCTACTCGTTCCGTGATTTGCGAGATGATTTCTACGTTTCTGCTGTGTGTTTGTCGCGTAAACTCTGTTAGTTTATTGCAGTTTTCGGAGTAAAATAAGTCAGGATTTACCAAGGATACGTGCGTCATCGCTTACGACTTGGCGATGATGGATGGAAAGAAAAGAATAAAAGAGGACAGACAGAGGAAGTGAGGCACGAGGAAATGAGAGGAAAAAAAAAATACCGCGAATTATAAAGCAAACCGCGTTTACGACCGTCGTTAAATTCAAGACCTGTCCGATAACATTGACGCCGTCAGCTGCAGAAAGCAGAAGTAAACCCTCCCTGTCGCGATATCTTTACAGTTCGATCGAATATCTTGAACCATGAGTCTCTTTTATTTCTATCAGTCTGATCTATACACTGTGAAAAGTAGATCTATACACTGTGTTATCACATGTACATGGGGGCGAGACACGTAAATATTTAAATTCCTCGGTCGTTGTCGAGAGTAGAGAAAAAAAAATGTATTCAATTAAAGTTGTTTGATATTGAGAGTCATACTATTTGATGGTAACAATTTCTTATAAGTGAATAAGTAGAAGGATATACATTGATGTAAAGGATATATATTGTAATAATATAGTGTACCGAATGTTGTTAAAATTTTAAAATTAAAAAGAAGTGAAATAATAAAATATTGTTAGTCAGTTTCTAACATAAGTACCTAAGAATTTATTTTTTTTTTTTTTTCAATTAGCTTCAAATTTTTGTTGGAAAATTTAAGATAAATTAATAAAGAATTATGAAGAGATATGGAGAATATTTTATGAGAAATGAAGGCCACAGTGATACATTTAATCAATGAATAATCGGTGGTTTCGATCGAAATGTTTTCCCGTTAATAGCGACTGACGATGAAATTTTTATTCAGTTGATCTGTGATTGCCATTTGAAGATTAAATTATTTGTTTTAGCGGCTCGATTAACGTTTAAATCAATTATTTTATCAGTTGAATTACTAAATTGATTACTATAGAAACTATATCAATTAGTGTAGAAGGGTTGAAAGATTATAAAAGTCAAGTGTATTCTATCCGTTGTCGTTTAATTTAACAATAATTATTAATAACAACATCGCGAAGAGATTGGACAATTTTGAAAAATTGCTCAATAGACCGACGATTCTCGACACTGTTCTTTCAACCTGTCAATTTTTCATAAGAATCGGAACAGATGAATGGTAACTGAAAACAGAACGACAATATTGATTTCGACGAAGGGGAACTTTATTGGCCACATAAATTCTTTGTTAAACTCTAATTTAAACAAGCACGTACAACATTTACAGCTTTGACGTGTAGAAAATATCCTGCTTTATTATGCTGCGGTCGTTGTAACGACTTACATATTTTACCCGGTATGTGTACGCGACAATAAAGACCTGATGGTTTTGCGTAGCATGTTACAAGATTATGCCGCCGTGGCTGCAGACGAAAATTCTTCTTTCGTCTGCAAATCGTAAAAACCCGTAGATTTATGCCTGCGATCGCTGACAAATACGCTCCATGTTACAAAAATATTCATTACGATGGCTAATCGATTTTTAATCTGATATACGACCGCGCGTTAAATTCCCTCATTCGGTTGTGCCGTGTACTTTCGATCGGAAAAATGCGAGATGGTTGGACATTATATTGCGAATACTCGTTGAAGATTGACAGCTGGCAAGAAGAATTGTGGCTCTTGAAAATTGTACAGATGGAATTCGGACTGTTTGAGATTTTCCTGTGTTTCTTGCGAAATGGCCGCATTGCGGATATTTCTGCGTTTATGGGAAATTTGACCTTTCAGCTTGCAAAGTGTTCACACTTTAATCCCATGGTTGGCGTTCAACATTCTTTGGCGACTGATTCATGCTGACAAGTTAAATTTATAATTTGGCCAGAGTTTCACACAATAACACATAACGATACGATATTTTTATGTATGTCTACGTTGATGTGTTACACATTATATATTATTATTATGTGTTATATATTATAAATTATATTTTAAATTAATTTACATGTAATTAAACTTTGATACAAAAGATTTATTTTATATACATAATAAAGAAAGTAGAATGAGTTTAATTTAGAACTGTAAAATGTTAAAAGCTATCTTTGATTAATTATTAGTGTATTGTCATATAATTTTTGATAGTTATATAGTATTGATCTTCGAAAAAGATCTTTTTTATATATAGGCCACGAGAAACACTATATATTGCTTCGTATTATATGCACTAAAAACGCATAAAAATCCGCAGTTTAATTAAAATATTCCTTCCTCCAGAGTTAACCACTCCACATTCCGAGAGGAACTCTAGCCACCTCGAATCAAAGGCAAGCTTATCTAAATCGACCAACAAATTCAGCGAAAGGGCGAATGACGGTGGTCTGGTAATAAAAGGCAAATCTGAAAATGGTATTCAACGCGCTGAAAGTAATTAGCGTTGATGATCGTGGAAGAAAGGGGAGAGAGGAGGGTGGTGGATATCAAGGAAGGAACGAGAGAGGTGAACATTGTGAGACCTTGACGGCGATCGTCGGCCCTATTCTCTACGAATGAAGGCGCAATTCCCAAGACAAAGCAATAATTAACAGCAGAGCTAAGTGCGTGAGCCGACGCCGGTTCTTCTTCATCCTCATCATCGTCGTGTCTTCTACGTACGCCGTGCCAAGAAGCAGGCAACGTTAAGCAGCGTAACAGACCCTCAGACTCTGGCTGGCAAAAGGAGTTTTACTACTTTCTAACCACAGTCGCGGGCTACAATTAAACCCCCATAAAACCCTGTCGTAACTTTTTTAAAAGCGACCGACCGTTCTCTCGCGTGTATCCTCAACTCCTTTCGTTTACTCGGCGCAAAAAACTACGTTATATTGCATTCTTAATGAAGCCCCGAGACGTTACGAGTACCCAGCGTCTTCTGATCAGCCCTAAAACGTTGGTTTACGTTGTTTCGATTTCGGAAGTCCACCCACCTCCTCCCCGACCCGGCTCTCGAATTTTCGGTAGAAAAGTGAATTTCTGTGAAACCTTTCGCAAGCGATTTCGAAGCTAACTGAATAAAGGTGACGTTTAGTTGGAAATGTGGTGGAGGATCAACGATTGGAATTGTGGAGAAATAGCATGAAATTGAATGATGGTGCAAAGCGAGGTAATAGCTCGTTAGTTTATAATTATTTTAGTTGGAAGTTGTAAATATTCCGAAATAATGTTCTCTTATAGGATTGGCGATTGGAATTTTATGAAAATGGCGAAAGTAATGAAATGCTGATTTCAGAATGTAATACTGTTATTACATTAAATTAAAGGAATTTTTTCTATATCAATTTCAAATTTTATCGTGTCGTTGATTTTCGTTTCATGGAATCGCTGCAACATGTTATAAAACACTAAATTCCAGGGTAGCCGGCAATGTTTCTCGACTTTAAAATAGCAATGGTGTTTACGACGCTACACTTCGGTATGTTTAGAAATGATTTATTTTATCGATCCTAAAGTTGAACGATTTACTTCTATGCCATTTGTATGAGCCTAGGAAACTGTCTTCATCCTCTCTTTACGATACTACCCGAATATCGTTGCGTTACATCAAGAAAATTCTTTCATGATCCTTAATTGTAACATAAATTTATGATTTTGTATTGATTGATATATTAATAATATTTCTTTGACAATTTTTTTCATATTAGAACAAAATCAACAATAAATAAAATTAATAAATTTATTCATCGATTGAGTTGTTCATCATTTAATTTAATTTTACAGTAGATGCAACTCGTCATCTCTTCATTTCAACCGCACAAATTCACAGATCTATTTGCTCGTTAATATTACAATTATCGATTTATGGGGATCTTTTTCGTGTTCTCTATTCTGCTGTAAACTTTTTCCTACTCCTCGTACTTCAGTTTCCCTGATAAAAGTTTCGCATTTTAATCGCGATTAGTTCCAGTTCCCTTTCGTCCGAAAAAAATCGACGAGACTCGGCCACCGCAGCTCCAGTTTGTATCCCGCTCGAAACAAAGAACCTGTCGACTCGTTCTCAGCTCCAAGAGCCCCGCGTTGCGCCCGCCGCATTTACAGCCAAGGTTGATTCGATGGCTACGTGATTCGTCGACACGTTGCATGGTTAAATAAACTGGCAGATGCGAACTGAATCGCGGGATGTAACGCCACGGAATCAGCCCCCACGGACGAGGCCGAGGATGGGCGTGAAAAAAAAAAAAAAAAAAAAAAGAAAGAAAAGAAAAAAAAAAGGAGGAAAGGAGCCGTTCGAAAACCGGACGATTTCTCGGGATCTCGAAGCGGCAGACAGCGATGTGCTGAACACGGTGGCGCGACTTCGGCACGAGAGGGCGAGAGGGAGGACGATGTAAGCAGCCGAGGAAGAAGGTTAAAGAAGGAACCTGACAAGCAGCCGTACGGGGCTTTACCGACGACTGACGTTTACGGCTCGGAGCGGTCCGACCTAGCGTCAGTAAAACTTGAGAAGAAATACAAGCGAAGTCCGCATCGACAGTTAAAGTCATACGCGCGAAAATACAGCCGGGCTTCTATGAAATACGACGTCTGTCGAGCTCGCCTACCTTTGGCCAGCGAACCAAGTCACATCCAGCGTGGTCCACCCAAGATACGCGTATCTCGTTAATGAAAATAACACACACACACACATACACACACACCCTCCCCTACCGGATGATCCTCTCTCACGGACGATAATCGAGTTCCATGACCGAATGAAAACGAAATGGTCACCCGCGATCGAGCGATCGTTGCCGATTTTCATCGTTTCGAGAGACGAAAAAAAGGTGAGACCGCGCTCCTCTCTCGTGCTCGGTTTTTGGTTGGTTGGTCTCTGAGGCGTCGGGGGGGGGGGGGGGGGGGGGGGGGATCGATTGCGAGAGAGCGAGAGGAATGCACGATTTGCGTGCAGATTCGTGTCCGCGCCGTGCGAAGATAGAACCGAAGGGAATTCGAGCAGAGCCAGTGGTTGATCGCTTCCTCGAGGCTATCTCCTTACTTCGTCGTTCGGGATTTCAAAAGAGACCACGTGGAAAATTGAACGCGCCTCTTGGCCACTTCTCGCAGCAAGTATTTGTTTTGATTATCGGTTGTCAGAGATCACCATTGTGTTGATTCGACGCGTTTAATTAATGTACAGAGTATCCCTGTGACTGCGGTGCAATCGGCCACCGAGAGGGTGATTCTGCGTGTAAAAATAAATTGCAGAGAAAGAAACATTTCTTTTTTCTTCTTTTTTCAAGCAAGAAGACATTAGTACGTCTATTTTGAATAACATAGATATTAAACTCTAAAAATCTGCTGTATTTCAGAAAGAAGCCTCTCTTTTCATTTCAATGATTACATATTTGTACAAAGTACTATTTTTCAAAAAAAGTATTTCCCTTCGTACATGTACAATTATATTATAATTATATAGTTTTTATACATATCTTATCTTATGTCTAATATCATAATTATATAGTTTCTATAAATATCTTATCTTATATCTAATATTATAATTATACTTTCTATAAATATCTTATCTTATATCTAATATTATAATTATATAGTTTCTATAAATATAGTTTCTATATCTATATATTTATATAGTATAGCATATAATTAATTGAATATTTTATACAATTTTTCTGCGTCATTAAATTTTCTCTAAATGCATAAATATTTGTGCATTTATTGCAAAAATATTCGCTGATTTATTGCAAAAAGCAAACGAGGAACGCGACGGAAAAGTGATCAATTTGTGGGTGGAGTAACCGATGTTACGAGCTTGTACGCCAGGAGACATACTATTTGAAGCATTCGTAGTGATTTTATGGTCTTCGTGCCCCCTTATGGGCGATGTGAACGGGGTAGAAGTGAGAATTCACGAAGCATTTACCTGCAGACGATAAACCTCGATCCACCGGCTCCGCAACCACTGTAGCCCGTTTCTTAGCCGTGTGCTCTTAAACGTGTCTTCTTCTCGTTAAAGCTCCTTTTTATCTTTTCGAACCGTCTCTCTTCGCACTGAAATTTACCTAGATCATTTTGTTGAATGAAAATCTTTATCGGAAAATCATCGAATTGTCCTCGTATCATCATTTGCTCGCGAGCCTTTCCATTTGTTTAAATGTATTTAAATTCTGACTTATACCTCGGACTTGTCCACTGGAGAAACATTCTAATTTTTTCATTCGTTCAGATTTCTACTGAAATCTCAAAATACGACGAAAGAGGAATTAATCGACAAGACGTCGGAGGTGGGTGAGGAGATTGAGGGGGGAGTATAGTTATAATTTATACTTTTATGAGACACCTCATGGCCAATCACGAGGGAGGGCCACTTTTCAAACGAACGGAACGTGAGGAGAGAAATAGCGATGTATATAACTGTAGCTGTCTCGGTCGCTCTGTCCCTCCGCTGTGTAATTCCGTCTTTCTTTTATCATCATTCGGTGTTTCTTGTGGCTTTAGCTGTTTCATCTTAACCCGCGGACGTCGATCGAGCTTTTACGACTTTGTAATTACGAGCCGGCTCCGATGTTAAAACCCCATAAGAAGCTGAATCCACCTTTTTCTTTCTTTAAATCGATACCAAGATTATTCGCTTGTCTGACGTGTCTAACTGCTCGCAGCTTTCCCCTACACGGTGTGTAATTGAGAGGTCTTTTTTTTTCGCAATCGTTATGCCGATTAATCCAACGACACGTTAGGAAAATGAGAGCTATTCAATTATTTAACACTTCGAGGGCGAACGTTCTTACTTCTTCAGGGACGTATTCCCTTCGGATGATTGTGGAACTTTGGCGATACGGTGATTCACAAAATTGATCTGTAAGTCTTGTCAAAGGAAGCAAACGAAAGCGCTTGTTTCTAATTTTCTAAAATCGTTTCACACGAATGGTGAAATGTTATTTATACATACGTGCGTACATTGGCTCATAAAAATATTTGACAAGTCTATAGACCTATATACTATATATTGTATGCTATATACTATATACTATAGACCTATAACCTATCGAAACTTTTGACCACCCTGTCAATTTTGGACGAAACCAAAAATTATCTGATTGATATTCATATCATTCATAAGTTATATTTATAATTAATGACACAAGATTTACGCATTCGTTCGCTGTTTGAACATAAAAGTAGCCCACGTTTATTCTATTCTGGCTTTGAAGTTATAGAAGCTGTTTAAATAATCTATAATTGAAATTCGAGTTTCATTTAAAAAGGACGCCGAATTAATTTTGCACACCACGTACGTTCAACACGCGGTCTCGTTTTTAACCCACAGACTTGTCCCGTGGCTTTACGATTCGTTTTTATGACTTTCCAGTGCAACGAGATACGCGAAACCCTCCTTCTGTTTCGTTTTCACCCCCTTTTCTCTTCTCTACACAGCGATGAAACACACTGGAGATACTATAATCGATTTTCTTTCAAGACTTTTAGTCTCACTTTTTCTTTCATCCCTTCTTTGCTCTTTCCTCTTGTTTTCCCCCTTTCCTTTCTTGCCCGTTCCGCCCCTTCTTTTTTTTTACTCTTCATGTTTTCTGAAGCAGTTTTATTAAGGCACGCGTTCTGCGAAGAAAGAGCTATATAATTTATTTTCCTTTAACGACGTGTCGTTAAAGGCGTTGTTTAAAAAGAACGACACAGTATTTAATACTAACGAGATTGTGTGTCGTGCTTCTTCGCCGGTGTACATAGAAAGAGGGCAATATGTGTGCAAATGCTTGTGTCGATTGATGCTCGCGAAGAAGTCGAACGTCGAGGATTCGTTGAAAAAGGGAAAGAACGATTTTCTCCATTATATAATCGATGATATTTTAAAGAAATTCAAATTTTGTTCATTTTTATTTTTTTATTACCATTGCTTTCCTCGCAAGTTTCCCTATCGACTGTTAATTATAAATTTCACTATCCGTTAAATATTATTTTAAAATTCTCCTATCAGAACGAGATGCATCGTAAGTAGCAATCATCACTTAAATTACAAGTTATAAACTACAATGTCGTAGTTTCAAACAACGTTCGAAATGAATAATATATGCATATGACTTACGATGAAAATATAACCTGCATAACCGCTAATCGCTGTGCCAATCATAACGCCGAAACACATACGCGGGGAACGAGTTAAATAAGGGGTAAACACCTTATACACCAGATTTTGAGATTTTTACGAGGCACAGCGGCCAGCCCACTTCTTCAAAAAAAGCGGCACGTTTTCTTTCTGGTGTCAGGAAGTTCCGAGAAGGATCCTGAGAATCATTCAACGAAAGAAGGTAGTTAACGCGTATCTTGCGCTTCGCATATTCATTTTCGGCGTTTTTATGCTCGATCACGGATCGGTTTTAAAGGCCGCGTTTGGCCACGGTTCGATTATTATCGGGACGGACAGGGACGACGATTAAAAACGACTCTTTAAAGGCAAAAGGAAAGTGGGACAAGAAAAACGTCGACGAAAATCCTTGAAACCGTCTATCCATCCAATAGAGGGTGGTCTTTATCGCTGCGATGCTTTCCCAAGCGTACGTTATACGTCGACGAGACTCGTTTTACGACGCGGCCAAGTTTTAGTGCCAAGTGAGATTCCGTTTCGCTAGGATTCTCTGTCTTTCGTTTTTTAGCCTATTCGTTCGCCGTATACTCGAATTTTCGCGAATATGTATGCGTCCTTGTCGGGGTTCTAATATAGTTTGTGACAGAAATATTGATGATAATTGTAACGCATGATTTCTTTTTGTTATTTTATAATTATTTTATGTTGTTTTTGATTGCACTCTGCGGATTTTCGAAACGTTAAATTTCGTTAAATGCGTAAAATCTGCAGTAATTATATATAATATAATATAGTCTAGTTATTATCTAGTAATTTTTGTGGAATATTTTAGAATATATTTCAGACTGATATTAATTGATAAATCATCTTAAAAACATTTTGGAGAAAATTTAACATTAGATTCGTTTAGATACATATTCTTTCATAAATTATTTTACCATCGCTAGGTCTCACGGTTACCCTGAATTCTGCTATTCTGCAGCGATTGTTCCAATAAAAAGTAAATTAACAGTAGTTTCATACAGTTTGCCAAACTTTTTTTTTGTAAAAGTGCAGCTTTTCACAGGCTTGTAATTGAAATTTTCGTATCATTTACCAGAACAAATATTCTCAAAAAAAAGCCACCCTGAATGAGTTTCTTAATTCTTGAGATCCAGCCAGCCGCCTGGATCTCATTGTTACCCCTCCGTGTTGTTCATCACATTTGTCACGTATACACCGGTAAATGGTCTCGATGGGAGAAATCTCAAAGAAACGAAATCATCCGGAAAGACGGCCAATACCGTCGAATCGACGCGATGTGTCATACACGTTGAGGAGGAACCAGCGTGTCTAGACTACCGAAAAAGTCAGCCACGATCCTCCCTCTCGGACTCGGTGTGTAGAACGGAACAGGAAACCAGGTCTGGTCTCTGGCCGGGTGGGTGAATGGGTGGGTGGCGGGTGCACGTATGAAAACTAAGTCCTGGTTTCATTTGACTGGCTTTACGAGGGAGACATAAAATGGATTTTACTGTCGGCTAGTTCGCCAGTTCTCGAGTTGGTAACATTGCTTTAGCAAGCATAATATAGCCTTCCCCCGGTACCTTCGTTTCTCCTTCTCTCTCTCTCTCTCTCTCTCTCTCTCTCTCTCTCTCTCTCTTCCATCGGTTCTTTCTCTTTCGCCGGCGTTCATCTTCTCTTTCTCCTCGCCTTTCTTTACCTTCGTTTTCTTCCTCTTTCCTCGTCAGGACGAACCACGTCCCTTTCGTTGTCGTTTCAGCGTTCCACTCTTTTCTCCCTTTTTCTTCCCTGCCCTCTTCTTGTCGGGTCCGTTCTTCCTCTCCTCTCTTTCTGCTCCCTCTCTTTGTTTCGTCTCTGTCTTGTCCGTGGGTTGCGGCCGTGCGCTCGTCGACCAGTCGACTCTTTGAAAGTCATGTTTCGTGGTAGGTTTCCGCCCTGTGTTCGCCGTGCAAAGTTTTCGCATAAGAAATGTCTCGCCGGTGAATTTAATATCCGCTGGATAAGACCACGGCATCGCTGCTCGTTAAACTTAATTTCGAATTCATTTCGTACCCTGTTTTGGACGCGCTTAAGGGGTCCTTAGGAACGGAGCGCGTTCTGCTACCTTTCGTTCGGTCAGCAGACGCCATTATCGCTGCTTTCTGATCCTGCAGACGACGTTTAATGGCCGCGTATTTGGCCGATGATACTTGCGAATTCGTGCGTCAATTACATGTAGATTTGTTTAATTGTTCTTTGATTATCTTCCATTCGTCCTCGTTACGGGCAATTCACCATCAAATTACTATGATATGGCTGTAACAAATTTTTCTTCCTTCGGAGCATAAGGATTTTGAGTGAAAAAGATTTTATTTGATCGTATATTATTTGACGAGATTTTTACTGTAACGTTGGCAAGTACGCGTATGATCTTAACTCCATAAAATGTTATTTTACGAATCTACTTAAAATGTTATTTTAAGAATGTACTTTAACTGTGAAATCAACTTTCACTCCTTGCCTTCTCCCTTTCTATCTAATCAATACTGAACGAACGTGTTAGATAATTATTCATTATTTACAACATCGTAATAAAGTTATTATTATTAAGTCAGTATTAATTTATAGAATGAAAAAATTAAAAGTAATCACGAAATAATTGAATCCGTTCTAAAATACAAATTCATAAAAACAAATCAAATGGATAGATCATTAATATTTCGGACGTTTATAAAATTTATGGAATTTTCGTTAGTGGAAAGTCTGCATGTTTCATTTAATGTCATATAATTCTATGTTAATAATAATTTCTCTGCATATTAATATTTATGTTATCGATATAATACCATGGTATGCTAATTGACTAGGACAATCTCTAGCTATGTTTTATTTCTGTTAAATCTTCCACAAGCAGTTAGATTTTTATTGTCACTATTTAATAATTAAAAAACAGTGAGTTACCTTTAATAATTAGAAAACCAAATCTTTCAGTTTTCTCCTTAGAATGTATCAACATACAAAGATACCCTACTAATGTTTCTACGAACAATTTTTTTGATCGCGAATAATCATTAAATAGTTCATTAAAGATAGATATTAAGATATTTCTATAAAATAAAGAATATTCTTGTTATTTTCATCAAGACGCATTTAAATTAAAAACATTTCAAATCATGATTTAATTTTTAAAGGCCAATGTGCAACGATAAAATTAGCGTGTGTGTAATTATCAAATCTTATACAATACATACTTGTATTATCGATGAAATGTTTATTTTCTGACCTTCCCGATTACTGAATTAGATTCAGATGCCGCGTTTCAAATAGAGATTGTTTGCAACGTTAATGCAAGCAATGGTATATTTAAATGGTAGAATTCATTGCCGTGTCCAAACTAGAATACTCGTTGTAATTTTTAACAGGTCAAATATATATTTGCGTTTAAATTTTTTAATTTAGTTGGTGGTATTTATAATAATATAAGTTGATTGAGATGAAACGTCCATCATATTGCACGTCCAACTATTAGCAACAGCTTAGAAGGATCGATTCAGATATGGCTTACCGAAGGCGAGCATAGAATGTTCCTCCACTTTGGCGATTCACGGGCGAACCGGTGCGCTGAAACGTAACACATCGCTAACTCCGGTTGAATCTTTTTTTCTGATTTCAGATCGATTACCAACCAGTCAGTGAAGTAAAACGTCTGGAAGAACAGGTCGAACCCAAAGAGAAATGACTATGGCGAGGAGGGAAAAGAAGAGTAAGAAGAAGAAGAAAAAGAAGCGTGTTGCGTAGGGAATCTTTTTTAAGGAGGGAAGCAACGAGCACGGAGAACGTTCTCTGTTCCATGAGCATTCTCCCATCAGTCGGACCGCTCAGATGTTGCATCATCGAACGACTAAAATTCACCGATCAATCGAGATAATCTGTGTTGTAATTATCAGACGCATTTACGTAACGTCGATTTAGCGGGCAAGTATGTCAGGGGCGAATGCAACACTTTCGATTCGTCGATCTAGAAAAATAGAAGTCCGAATGCTTCGTCCGATCGAAAATCTCTTGACACTTATAGAACGCTTGTGGAAAATGTCACTGTTACACGAAGAGCTCAGAAATCAATCAACGTAAGTCACTTCTCATCAAAGACAACTTGTATCACGAGTATCGCAAGTATGCTTTTGTTATCAACACGCCGGCATATTTAATATTAATATTTACTTCGTTTTTTGAACTTTTTCATCGTTTTTTTTTTTTTTACTAATGTAAAATAAGATTTTTTTTTTCTATTCCAGAAGTAAAATAATTTTAGCGTTTCTTGTATTGAAGATAAATTTTTTTCATACTAGGTCTTTGAGGAGCTATTCTCTATCGTTGGGGGTGGAAACGCAAGTTCCTGCTTGGTGTGTTGAAAAAGCTATTAGTCGATGGAACAGTTTAGTTATTATAATAGTGAGAATTATGTTATAACGATCGTATAATAACGACTGAACTGTGTTTTGTCAACGATTACATGGTACAAGTAACACGTTGATTAGTTTCTGAGTCGTCTGTATCTCTGATAGCTGCAACGAAATCACAAGTCAAAATTTTCACAAATTCACAAGTCGTCAACATAATGTAAATCGCTTCGAAATGATTAAATTTTCTTACCGTTTCGACACACCGAAGGAAAGAAACAAGTACGAAAGCCACACCGACTGATAAAGGAGGATGCGTATCGTTCACGAACGATCGACGGAGACAATCGATGCTCCATGGTCCCTTGGCGCTGTTCGGACAACAGCGTTGCGATTCGAGCCTCGTGTTTCGAACACAAAAGGGATCCAACCGCAAGCAAAATCCATAGAGCGAGAGAAAAAGAACGAACGAGAAAAAGAGAATACGTGTTGTGTTCCGCGGGTTCCTTTCCGTCATTGTTTTCCTTTTCTTTCCTTTTTCCTTTCACGTTGACCGAGAGAGCAAGAAAGTCATGAAGGTTTTGTGAGCGGATCGTGGGATGCCAGGGTTCACGGACAATGAACACCTCGGGCGTCCTTCGTCCTTGCATGTCCTTCGACTCGTCGATCCTTTTCTCACCTCCTGTGTTCCGTTTTCTCTTTCCGTTTTTATCTTTTATCTTTCAATTTGTTCCTTTCGATGAATATTTCACCCCCTTTTTCTCTCTCTCTCTCTCTCTCTCTCTCTCTCTCTCGGTCCAGAATAACAACACGTTGTACAGACTCGAAACGAGGAACGCACGTTGGAGCTCGTTCGTACAATTATGAGAGACGATGGTCACCGACCGGTTGCCGATGCTCAGTCGTCCGTGAACGAGATCGTTCGACAGTCATTTTCGACGATCAAGTAACGTCGTGTGCTGTGAAACCTGCCAATCTACGACCAACCAAGCTCTCCTCCGGCTACATTGAAGTTTCTCGTTCTTTTGCCTCTTCGACTCGCCGTTTCTCTCCTTTCCAATTAAACGTGCTTTCGTTCCGTTCGCGACGGATGACAAGCATCGACGATCACTGTTCTTTGTCTCGATATATACAATATATACGACGACACGATTTTATTCGCGAAGGATAGTATCATTTAACGTTCGCCACGGCACGTAATCTCGAAACAGATTCCTTCGATCATCGTGCTAACCTCGCTTCGCGCGATAATTGAGCTCGCACGTATTCGAGGAAGGCTAATACGGGTTACGGTGTCCATCGAAAGAGAACATATGGCGACAAGAACGTGTTAGAAGATTCGTAACGATCATACCTGTTTGCTTAAGCTCCAGCAAATCGGAAGTTTGGATTGCAACTCTTGTGAGGATAGGTAATAATTTTGTTCCAATTCCAGTAATCTCGAATCCTCCGACAAGGGAAACGGAATAGAAGGAACAAACTATTCAATTATTTCACTGACAGCTTTAAATTACGCTGAATTTGAGATTGATTGCATGACTGGGTGCAACTGGACGATTTCAGTTTTTACCAATTCTATCGATTGTTTGAAGAACAGAGATGTGAAAGAGGGATTCGACGAAGTGTTCCGCGGAGTAAGAGTTCGCGTGCTTCACGCGATCCGTACGAATTTTTGCCGTGCGAATCTACCGATCTCGCCGCGCAATTTTCATTCGATCAATGCTACGTCGACGAATTCTAATTCTAACCGCACACTTGGTCGAAACTGAAACAAAAGATCAGTTTCGACAGAGGATCTTGAGCGGTAACATTGAGAATTGATTTCGTACTTCGCTCGTTTCGATAGAAACGTACGAACTTTTTGAGTAAGCAGGTGCCGCGAGCACTGTTTCGTTCTCGCGAAGAGTGTGCGATTGCGTGTCAAATCGCGCGATCGTGCAAGGTGTGTTGCATTACGCGGAATAATAGAACTCGTGGCACATTTTCTACGAAGCGGTCTACGGGAAGCAATTATCACACGCGTTGGACACGGGTGAAAAAAGATGTACCGGGCGCACAAACGAGAAAAATCGACGGACGTCTTAGTTGCTGGGGCGCAAGGATGTAGCAAAATCGTCCGCTGAAAAACTGGTCGTTCTATCTCTTGGTAAATTAATTTTCAAATAAGAACACCGAGGCCTGCCTCCTCGATATGCTGTTTCATTCTCTGCATCCTTCTTCCCCTCTTGCGCCGCCTCTTAGTTTCTTGTGCGTGGGACACACAGCCTGGTTACTCCATCTTTCTCTTCTTTCTCTCGTGCTTCACCCTTTTTCTCTTTCTTTTCTTTTTTTTTCTTTTTTTTTCTTTTTTGCTTTGGTTTTTTTTCGTGTATATTCGTACCACGGGGAACACGTTCCGAGCGAAAATCCGATGTCCAAACCTGATTGGTTCTTACTTGCGCGGAGCTTAATGATTCGCCCCGTTTAAACGAATTTGCGGTTCTGTAAACGAGCATGCGTGCCACCGATGCTTACCACTCCGGTATCAGTGTGCAACGTCGGCCTGTGCGTTTCATTTACACGCCGGCGTCTACAGAGTAGTTCCTCTTCTTTTTGTTTTTCTCTTTTCTTTTCTTTTTTCTTTTTTCTCGATCCGCCTCCCTGGAATGTATAATTGCACCAGTAGAAAGAGAGAGAGAGAGAGAGAGAGAGAATTCGATCGAAGAAACTGTCTACGGACAGATTGAGCCTGAATAATTATCAAGAAGCCAGGCGGAAGAAGGAAGGTTGATATATTTTTTCTTCTTCCAATCCATTTTTGCGAGATATAATTGCATCCATGGACAAAAGACGATCCGTATTCGATCGATCCGTTCGCCGATAGATCGCTGTTTAATTAGTATCGAGAAGGTAGACGGAAGTTGGTTGTAACATTTCGTTTTCTTTTTTTTTTTTCAATCCATTATTGAACACGCCCGTGGGCAACAAATTCGATCGAAGAAATTGTCCGTGGATAAATCGCGTTTGATAACGTCGAGGGGGTAGGCGGAAGTTGATGGCGGTAGTTGGCAATTGAATATGTATTTTTATATCGGGTAAAAGGAACAACACTGGACGATGATACAGAAAATGAGGACATTCGATACGCATTAACGACGCCAGGAGATAGATTGATCGTGGTAGGTGGAAGTCGTTTTTGCGAACTTGCGTTTCCAAATGCGCTCTCGCATCGGCGAAATTGCGCCATCGAATTAAAAGAAAAATGGCGCGATACGTGACTGGCGTGGCAGAAATTGGCACGGTCGCACGCTCGAAGTGAAACGAACGAATCTATCCGACTGTTTCTCTTTTGCGAATGAATCGTGGCGAGCAACGACTGCGGTTGAAATATCGTGTGTGGTCGATGTGTCGAAAGGGAATATCTTAATTTCGCCATTTTCCTTCCTTCTTTTCTTTTTTTCTCCTTTTTCTTTACTCTTTACTTTCTGCTTTTTCTTTTTTCTTTTTTTTTTTTTTTCTCAATAAAGAAATCAATAGGTGGAAGTCGCTGGCGTGCAGGATGTTATTCAATGGATTTTGTGGTCGATTTGTAAGACGTTGGTTTGCTTGCGGCACTTCTAGATGATTTCATTTTAACGTAAGAAGAATTTTGTTTGACAGGACAGTTAACTTAATTGAACTGTTTGAAAGGTTAAATTTAGACTTGCGTAACAGATCTCGACTTGAAATTTCCCGCGATAACCTACACGTTGTCTTGATCTGTAAATTATAATAGCATTGAGTTCAATGGATAAATAAAACAAGGGTTTACAAAGGCGGTCGAATTTCAATGCTGGAAATATTATTTTTATGAATTTACGTTCCCCTCGCGTAAATTGTAACGTTCTCTGTTTATAATAATAATTTTCTATTTGTAATATTTTCTGTTTTTAATAATAGGGCTTGAAAAGTGAAGTTTAAGCTTTTATATTTACCGTGTGCTGTTGTAATTGTAAATTTCTACAAAGTTTGCGAGGAAAATGCAGTTCTGCGCAAGAACTTTAAATTATACAATCCGATATTCGTTGACCACGACGATTGTTACTGAAGAGTTACGTTATTGATATCGAGAATTTGTTGTTCGTTAGATCGATTCAGAGCCAAGTGTAATTTATCCGGGACAAACTACTTTGTATTACTTGAAATTAGTCCTATTCAAAGTGAGGAGATCCGCGATATAACTTGAATTAAATTTCCTCCAGATTCGCTTAATTATATTTATAATTACGTACATTTATTTGTTATGATTTCACGTTATATTCTTTCTGCGTTAATAAAACTATTAAAAATATTGTTTCCACTATGTATAGATAAAAGAACGTTTCTCCAATTACTTTCGATGTGTATTATTGCCTGTAGTAGGAGAAAAGAAAAAAAAAAAAAAAGACCAAAATATCGAAAAATACTTGAAACTAGAAACTACAAATATAAAACGAGATACGCGTCTACGTCTACGCTATAATCCATTAATCTATTAATCTACTAACCTATTCTCGTGCGAGAAGTTACCCCCGGCACGTTGTGTCACGGCGACGAGCTATCCGAACACTTTACACGTCAGCGTTCAGTAGATGAACACCGCGGTTTATATACATCTATATATCTGTATTTCTGAATAAACGCATACTCACGGATAGAACTTGATGCACCTCGCACGTTGCAATTCCACACACCCTGCTATTTGTCGCTTACAAAGCTTCTTGTATCTAATAGCATGTCAGGTGTTTCATGCATATCCGAGTAATATTTAGCATAAACGATCGGGACGATCGAGACGAAGAGAAGACGGTTTAATGCCTTGTAATTTCGTACTTCCGACAGTTCGTTGCGTAAAACCTTTAATTTCAATGGAAAACTTTTGGCTTCGGCGCGCGGATGTCGGGTACTGATGAAAGATGTTTCGTGACGTTTGCCAACGATTTGCGTGTGAACTTCCCGGTCGCTTCGATCGTTGGATACACGGATCGTGTGGAAATTGCACGGTGAATGAAATTCGTCGGAGCGCGCTCGATGATGGAACCGGAAATGCGCTTTGCGTTTCCGCTAGGAAGTTCTCGCGAATTGCCGACGAAAAAGAATTTGTCACGTTGTGTGACACGGGACAGCGTCCGGGCAATAATCGCGTGTATTAAAACGTGGTAGCTGCAGACTGAATTACGAAGGTAAAATGGAAATTTGACAGAGAAAAAGAAATACGTTGCAAAGGAATTTTATTTAATATACTATATAGGATAGTATTTAATATTATATTATCCTTTTGAAAAAAAAAAAAAAGAAAAATAAGGAATATGAAAGTGTAAAGAAATTTCTTTTCAGGAATATTTAGTTTGTTAAGGAGTACACTTGACCTCGTTATGCAGGATAAGAGAAACTCATACATCCACTGCTTTTTTCTTTTTTTAATATGTAAAGTGTGCTTTCGTTTAATTTTCTCTCAAGTTAAATAAGGTGGGTTGTTTCAGCTTTTTCTTTTTTTTTTTGTAAATAGGATATTTAATTAAAGTGACCAAGGTCCCTTTATACATATCTTTTCCTTTTTTTTGTGTGCGTGTGTGTATGTGTGTGTGTGTGTGTGTTTACGTTATTTTTATAATTCCTGTTATCGATAGGATTTTCAGTCCTTTCACTGAAATGGCTATATCTTTATATTCTATTATAATTCAATTTCTATGGTATAAATAATGAGTATCTAAATGTATCATATACTAAAAGAACTAATTTCCAAACATCATCGTCATTCATTCGTTCTAAATTGTTCGTTCATTTTTTCAAGGGATTCACGAATCATTTTCCTTATGCCATAAATCATCTCAATTTCAATCAGATTTCCAATGCTTCGGTGTAACGAAAAATCCTCTATAATGTACTCACATTTTGCTTACAATTGAAATCAGAGATGGTAAGAATAATTTATCGCTGAAATATTGTTCGTTGAAAAAGGGAAATAATGAACAAGCTCTCAGATATCCGAACCATATTTAATTCCTAATTGACCGAGGGTCGTTAACAAAACAAATGTTGGTTCTATTTAATAGTCGTCATAAATCATGCGCCCTGTCGCTGTGCGCGCTAGTCTGGACTATTTTCTCTCTTGGAACGCGAGTCCAAATTGTAATGGCCGCACAAATTTTCCGCTCGAAACACAGCGAGTGCATCCGAGACGAACTTTATTTCGCAAGGTTCATCCAAATTTGGATACGCTCTAATTCCTACACTTTGGACAAACTTAATTCTATTTGTAATCCTATATTTCTTCTATTTTCAGTTTTTAATAAATTGCGATGGAAATGATCTTAGTACTATACTTCTACGTTCCTGTTCAAAAATTTTAGAGCATTCTTCACTTTTTGGATAACACAACTTCGTACATTCTTCTGCGGAACAAGAATATTATAATTAATCCTCAAGTAGTATTACTGGGGATATAGATGATTATAGAAATTTAAGTTGAGTTATTGATGCGATATTTAATTTTATTTTGAATTACATTTTCTTCTGAACAGAAATTAGTAATAGTATTCAATTCAATAAAACATTTCAGAATTTGTTCCTAAAATTTTTATGATCTTCAATGATAACAGTTTTAACAGAGGATTGATTAAAATTTCAGCAGTATAAAAAAATAATATTATGAATATTACGAATATTGAAATTTTAACATGCTCTAAATTTTTTTTAGCTGGAATCTAAACCTACGAAGCATTTTCGTAAGGATAAAAAATCATGATAAAATGTATTACTTTTGGGTAGAAACATACTCCAGTATAAAACTTAATTTTTATAATTTCATAATTTTAGAATTTCATTATGAGAAGTCGAAATATCGACTCAAAGTATTTATCAGAAAAGTTACGAAGCCAATAACTTGAGTCTTGGAAACTGACTAGGAAAATTCTAATTCAAAATAACGAAATTAAAAATAAAAAGAACTCCTTTCTGAACACCTGATATTTCCATATTATACTTTCAGATCGAATTCTTCGATATTTTTAAATTTGAAATTTGCCTTGAACTTAAGTTCGACAAAGATGCAAGATTCAATAATTTTGAAAAACATGGAATTAGATATTGGTATTGTGTTAGTGTCGATATCTCTGTCTGAAGTATACTTGGAAACATCGACTACAAACATCAATCTCTGGACATTGAAACTTCAAGGATAGTCATTTGAAATATATTATCCCTTTCTTTCGTTTTATATAAATGAACAGACAGACTGATCTTTGCGTTTAAATGTAGTCATTATAGAAATTTCGATATAATTGTAAATCTAAATTTTTTAGGAGAAGTATTGGTAATTTGCACAAAGTATTTATGTACATAAATTGATCGTAATATAAATATTATTTCTGTTTATAAAAATTTATATTCTTAACATTGCTTGTTAAGACAATGTTTCACAATAATTACTTTCCTTTTCTTTTATAAACAGATAAACAAGGGGATAATGTAAAACTCATTTTTTTGAGGCGACACGTTCTTTATTTTTTACATCGATATGCACGATGAATGGTACTACAATCACATATTAGGAAGACTATCGTTGATTAATACTGCATTATTGTAAGAATATCGAGGCGGTATTAATCCAATTAACGATTAATTCAATTCGATTTAACGTGTAGCATTATATCGTAGTATTACGCTAATATGAATTGTTTATGTGCTATTTACCAATACTGCATTGCGATAATACGTTAACAATAATTTACTGTCGTTTGAGGGGGAAAATGTTCTGCTGCGATATCTCACAGATTTCGAGAGTTACAATCTATATATTCTTATAGTATTTCGATACTTTACCAGTGTTTAATATTTCATACGTCGAAGGAAAAAAAATCGTGTTGGTTTGCAACCCTTTCGTTACTATCGATGACTATAATCATTCGTCGCTATGCGTTCGTTACTATGTTCACGATCGTAGTTAATCGATAGGATTCGCCATGTTTCATGATTTGTAACACTTATTTTTAATACGCCGACTGCAAATGGTTATCTTTGTAAGTAGCATGTAATTATAAATAAAATTTTACGAGGAAAGTCACGTATCCTTTTTTTTTTTAAAATAAATTAAATAAACTTTAGCCGATGGTTCGCCAATGTTTCGTCGCGTGTGTATACGAAGAGTTCATGTTCAAGCATGCACCTCTCGAACAGCTATACAATTATTCCTGTAGCGAAAGGGTTAATGATGTATACCGTCAATGTAGTTAATGTGATAATAATTGCCTTCTATTAACAGCAATTTCGTTATTTATTGTGGAGAGACAAAAAGATAATGGTTTCACACGATTGCAAGGAGAGTTTATTTTAACAAAATGTAACGAAATATCATTTCTTTAATTATTAAAATTTTATTAGTCCAGATAAGAGCTAAAAGTTATAAACTGTTTTCAAGATTCAAAAAAAAAAAAAAAAAAAGAAGAATTATATGCACTAAGCACATCCATGAACATCAAACAGAATTACAATGATATTACGATAATATTTATTATAAGAAGTATAGAACGAAATTTTATGTTACATAATATTTCGACAAAACTGTTAAACCAAACAATTCTACGACCCTCTACCATTAGAATTTCGTTTATTTATAAGAGAAAAGAATTATTAATTAATTGTGTATACACATTGATATAATTATTATATAGAATCAAATCTTGTGAATCAAATGTGAATACACGGGCGTGTAACTTTCAAATTACACGCGACATTAAATTGTAGAACTTACATCGGACGAAGAAACCGGAAAACGACAGAACAATCATTAAGAAAAGAAGATTGAAAGAGAGAGAGAGAGAGAGCAAAGATAAAACTCCAGCTTTCCCGGATGATTCTAAACGGTATTCGACATGATGTCTCAGCTAAGGAGGACGAACAAGTATAAGGAGAATAAAGTTGCATGAATCATGAAACGTGTTCACGATTCTAGCGTGAAACCCGAAAGAAAAAGCCGACGAGCAACATTCCTCATTATGTATCAAATCATTCCCGGAAGGGGAAATTATAATTGCCGGCTGTAACACGACAGCCGGGCGTCAATTTCAAAGCGTGTTATCGACGACTTTTCATCATCCATCTTTTCCATCCATCCCTCCCCTTCCTCGTTCTGTTTTTAGGTGGATGTAAACGACGGCGTGCACGAGTGGACGAGCATAACGACGATTTTACAACATAGCCGGTGACACTTTCATTTTTACAGCTTGTAAGTTATCGCGTAAAAGTGACCGGAACGATGACTGTACGGAATGGCGTGGCGAAGGAATGAAACGCGACCAAAAGAGAGAAAAACAAAGAGAGAGAGAGAGAGAGAGATAATAGCCAAAGAGCCATACAACGTCCGCTTTATCGCGATTTATCTACTCGTATCAATCAATCCGACGATCCATAAACGAAACGTTATGTATGGGAGCTTTTACGATCGTGTTTCGATAGATCGAGAAAAGGGACGAACGAGGCACAGTCGAATTTTAAGTACGTGCACGCTACGGGGACATTGTGGGCCATGATGTTCGATAAAAAGGAGAAAAAAAAAAAAAAGGAATAACAAAATCCGCAGCATGCAGACAAACCCAGTGTATTCAGCGTATAATTATTAATCATGTGTCTTTGTTTATTCATGTTCTTGTAATGAAATCCTTTCGTGGAGATTGAAATCGTCTTGATGAACGAAAAATTAAAATATAAAGGAAATAAAAAAGAAAGATAAATCTTTATATTATTCAAATCTTTAAAAATATATATTCTACAGATAATTATTAATATTTTATTGTTGACAAAAATGACCCATTTGTCTTGCATGGTCGACAATTACGATGCAAAAGTCCGGTTTACTATAGCAGATGTATAGCGGTTTGAAACTGAGCAGACGATTGGAGAGATTGAAATCATTTTGCCATCCGTTGGGCATGTCTGCCTTTTTTTTAATTTTATTTATTTGTTACATGCTGTGAAAGGAGAAGATCGCTAAAGGAACCAGAACGACGCTGTACAAGCTGTGCTAAAATTTAAAATATAGTTAGGACACTTATTAAATAACATGGAAATATTTTGTATAAGTGTATGAAAAATAGAAATAATGAAATAATAATTAAAATAGAATTTTAACGTAAACTATATAAAAAATGAATTCGTTCATGTGTTAATTTTACAACACATTCTCTTAAAATAATAAATTTATCACAGAATATTTATACGAAATATGAATTGAAAAAAAGACGAAATTGGAAGTAAATATGTTTATAACAATTTGCAGATAAGTCAAGTAAAGAAGAATTTTATTAATTAATATATAATTTAATTATTAGACAGTATTTTATTAAGATTGCACAAGAGACTACAATTGGAATGAATTATTCAGCGTAGTGTGAATTGTAGATTAAAATAAACGCACAGACTATAAATTATAATTATGGTCTGTATCGAACAGTATAATTATATAAGAATATTATATTGCATTTATCTAAAATGCAAATATCTATATTATAATAATATAAGTATTTCAAACTACAAGTAACATCAATTTTAACGTAATATAACTTTGTTCATTACTTGTACAAAATTACCATTAAATGCTCGTTCATTTAAGATAGAAGTTATTATATACTGGAATGGACTCACAGTGAATCGTCAATTAAATTAAAACTTTAATATCTTCCAACCACTGAATGAACTCTTATCACCTTATCACCCTTTCACAATCGTCTATTTATTCTCGTTTTATTTCTTTTCCTTCACTTCTAAGTCCTTCTTAATAAACTCATTTGCACTAATAAAGCATAATTTTCCGTTAATACTTCACTTGACTCCGCGTTAGCGCTCGCTAGTGTTCAGACCCGGATTTCTTTTCCGGTATGTAATTCATCACGTGTGTTGTGTTACCCTACAACGATGTGTAATTTCTCGAAAATCCCGTACATCAATTAAACAAAACGATCCACCTGTTTCGATTCGTCCACGGAATTTGAGATGTTCCGCGAACAATGTTTTTCTATGTTAAGAATCGCGCGCTGAACCTATTGCTAACAATAAACGCAAGCTCCACAGCCTTAAATATCACACCCGTTATTATAGGAACGACTTGAACATTCTTCGACTCCTTTCGCACACGCGATCGATTCTTTTTAATTCGTTTCTTCGAAAAACGAAGGGTCACTCTTTGTCAAGCTAGCTCCGACATTCGCGTGCACCGGCGTTATTTGCGAATAACGTGCGCGAAGATCGCTATAATTTATTTAAATATAACAAATTTGCGTGAACGGTACTAGATCTCTCTGTTTCTCGGCCCTTTGAAGCGGAAGTTTCGAACGTCCATCGTACTTTTTTTCTGTTACAGATATAATTTCTGGATATAATTTCCAAAATTTCATGAAGTTCGAAGAGGAGTTTATATTATTTATTAGGCTGCACCATTTTTAGTAGATTGAAAATTATCGAAATCTGAGAGAAGACTCGAGATTTATAAAAGGAACTTTCTGAAAGATGGTTAGGTCGAATAAATACAAACACAGAAAAACTTCGAAGTCCGATATTTAATGTGTATTAAATATAATAAATCTCTGAGTAGATTTCATTTCTTCAGTTGTATCCACAAATATGAAAAAAGTTCATGGTTTAATAATAATTATTCGTTTTTTGAAAACTTAAATGGTGGAAGTCTTTATTGTATTTTTAATTTTTGTATTCATACTCCAGTAATACATTTCCTGTGGCTCGAGCAAACATTCTTAATTGAAAATATTATTGATATTCGCCTTAAGGAAACAGATGCTTAACAATAACGATTAAAATTTCTGGAAATTCTAATTATTAAATAGATACTATCGTTTCATTCTTACTAATTTATGATATTAATCAAACACGTTGGAAAAAAAGTTTGTCATTTTACATACTTTATTACATATTCACGTTGTACACGTATTATACTTTATACGTATATGTATATGCATAAATAGTTACACATTATCAGAGCGTTACGCATATTAAATTATAATGGTAACTTAAATTGCATACACTGGCTGTAATTTGTTCGGATCAACTTTATGACTCTCATTATCGGGATAATAGAGCAAACCCGGTACGTGTTTAACGTGCTCTTTGTATCAACTAGATGTTACTAGGAGGATACCAGTAGCTTGACTGAGTTTCAAGTAAATCTCGAATGATCAGAAATTTCCTTTTAAAAATTACTTATTTACCAACAGAAATAAAATAATATGTTTCGTCGTATAGAATTTTTTTCTTTTCATTGAAGTAATAAAAAATTTCATGAAAATATTAATTTATATTACATTATTTCTCACACATATTAATCGTAATTCTATATAATTTATATATAATTTTGTGAAACTTTAAGTCTATCATAAAATTAATTTATTCTACTACATTTTTTCTAAATGTTCCAAAGTTCTTTTCAGTGCGTGTAAAATATAAATATATAGATGAAAATATGTCGATGAAATATCTAGATGAAACTTCTCCTTCAAGGTTACTTTCTTTTCTCTTAGCAATATAAGGTGCGGTTAAGCATTGTCATGGTGAAGGGTAAACCTGTTGTAGTTTATCAAATGCCCATATAGACGATCATCTCTTTCAATTGAGTATCAACAACGAGATATATTTTACTTGCAATGATTTGTTAAAAATAATTTATTTATCAGCACGTTTTCATTCATTTACTTATTTGATATGTCTAATAAAACATCTGAAAATAAGTTTCTATGTTTCACGACATAGTATCGTGACATATCTATGTGCGTTAGAAAGTTAATTCTCGTAACAAATTCATAAAATATCTTTAAACTATTCGAGTTATATATTAAGCAATAATTGCTCTGAATTAATTATTCGAATTAATCCAACTAAATCAAATTTAGCGTACAAGTTATACAAGTGATATTTATAGATTTCTCGCCTTTTTTCAGNATATATATATATATATATATATATATATATATATATATATATATATATATATATATATATATATATATATATATATATACAAATAATGTTCGTCTAATAAAAATTCCATATAAAGCATAATTTAACTCCGTATTTACGAATGAAATGTCTCGCCACATAACGTTGATCATAATATATGCGCTTTTTTTTTATGAACGTGAATTATTTTCTGCTTACTGTGAAAAAATAAATATAAATTCGCTTACAGAAACAAAGTATTTTCGTCAATTTAACGTTGCCAATATTCTCTTACGAAATCGCTTTTATTCGAATCATTGGACGGAATGTCCAGAGTCATAATGGAAAGATATACGACATATCTCGTTAAGAGCATTACGCAAACGACGTTTCATTTCTACATTGCAATAGGTATCTCGTTCAAAACGTCCCGTCACATATATTTTGTTCACTGAAGGAATTAGAATATTTCATTTTATAACACGTGTATATATATATATATATATATATATATATATATATATATATATATCTTACATCTTCACGAGTAAATTTTTACGGAGGGAATTTCCAACGAGTCGCGTTTACAAACACGTATTCACCATTAACGAACATGCTGTTCGAAAACTAAATAGATAATCTGCACATAGAAATAGAGTTATGGCACTCTACCTTGGACGAGAATAACGAACAAAAAGCAGGCTGACGACAGAAAGAGAGGTGGACGGTGGTGGAGCAGAGCGAGAAATAAGAAAATAATTTCAAACACGTAGGAAAAGCACGAGAGCCGACCGGCCGCCGGTCCGAGACGTATAAAAGCGTTGCATCGCTTTAACCGCGGTATATTTCTGCATTATATAAGCAATATAGTCCTTAGTTTATGCCCGGGACGCCGTAGTTAAACGTTGCCAGGGTTTTTATAGGCCTATACGTGAATATTCTCGTACTTATGTCGGTTACGACGCCTGGCGTGTTTCCACTCGGACGCGTCCTCGCTCGCGTCGTCGTTTCTTCTCGGTTCCAACGCAATGGGAAACACATTCGCCCCGAGATGGATGATTGCTCTCGGTGTCGGATAACGAAGTGTTAACCCTTAACCGGTAGCGTGTATTTTTTTGCAACGCTCAAAGCCTCGAATTCCTGCATTGTTATCTCGGCGAAGATTCCTTCGGCTCTCCCTCCCCCTCCCTCTGCTTCCCCAGACCAGCCGAAGGGGAACAAATTGGGCTGAATTGCGAGGAAGCCGGGGCAATCAGTGGGAAATGATTTTTTGAAAGAAACCTTGAGATTGGTCTATTAACGCACAAGTAGTGCCATTAGATAACAATTTATGTCAAATTATTAAAATTTCGGGTACTTGAGCTTTATTGTGCGCTCTTCGCAACGGAGATTCGTAAATGAAAAATTCATTAACAAAATTAATTAATTTAATCCTTGGCATAAAGCTTGAAATTAGTGAAGAAAGATTTGTGTTTGATTGCTTGCGCGATTCCGCTTGTTCATGTGGATTAATCTCAAGTTGTTGTGATTGTTTCATTCAATTGTATGTTGAACCTTTAACAAGAATATTTAGCAAAATCATGTTTAATATCTATTTGTTAAATGTTTAATACTATTATTTGTGCGTTACACTAATCTTTCATGGTATTTTTTCCAAATTTGAAGTCATATAAGAAAGTCACACGAATATTTTAATCATTGAAATCTTCTCAACATTCATGCAATTTATATCAAATTTTTAGAAATTAACAGGACAGAATTAGTAATTTCTAGCAACCGGATCTTTTTAACATTCAATTCTGACACGTTTATTCGTTGCTCTTGTTAAATATAATTCTATTTTATAAAATCATAGATCATCTCATGCCGTTTACTTTTCAAACTTCACTATCTGTTCATTGTAAGTACCTACTTCCAAACAGGCTGCAATTAGTCTTACAGTTGCATTACTTTTTCCGCGGTGTCACTTTTGCATTTTATACGAATTAATCAAATATTAATGAATTTTTGTGTAATGATTAAGTCATTAACTGGTTTCACCTTTTTTAGCTTGTCCGCGAAAGTGGCAAGGACTGTTATCTGTCATCTATTTTGCCTGTCATGCGGTATCTTGATGGTAATTAATTGACTTCGGGATCCGTGGTTATAAATATAAAATTTTATCAAGCTTCTATGCACAATACGCCGCGATATTTCACCAGATACGTGACAACTGTACGAAAAAAGTGCATATTCTTTCGATTCTTGAAGACTGAATTAAAAATCGGAGAGCAGCCGATATTATCAATTTGCCAATCAATCGTTTGTATGGCATTTCAAGCGTGAATCTTATATTTGCAAAGAATTACTTTCGTTATTTAATTTATCATATTCTTCTAATATTCTTGCTCAGCATAGTATACAATATTATTATACGTAGCTATTACAATAACTTTGATGTTATAGTAATCTTAATTGGTTGGTCGTGCCATTTTGAGAAGCATAAATATATTCACCACTCATCACTTTAAACATAAATATAAAAATTCGATAATAACCTCTGTAAATCGGTTATCTAATATAAGTATTATTTTAATATTAGTAAGTTAGTGAATTCTTATGAACATAACTAAAAAAGTCGAACCTAGAGTATCTCGTACAATTTTATACATTGCACAAATCCTACAATATGTAATATATAATAAATTTCATTCACAGTCTAGTTATTACTATCATTAGAGCAAGTAAATTTACGCAATAATTTATGAACTAACAACGTTAGCATTAAGCAACGTTAATATTGACTGTGACACGTTGTAATTAACAAGCACAGTTGTTCTATTACATCTCGAATTCTACAATTGTATTATTCAAGATCGCAATCATTTATATAATCTAAAATTTCGTGATTTGTTAATACGGTAATAGGTCTACGGATTGTTAATCCATTAAACTAATGTAAGTCGAATGTAAGTACTAGTTGACCAGAGAAATTAAAAGAGAAGTCGTTGCGAATGTCGTTGAAACGATAAAGATTATTCATATTCTAGGTATAAATTATTTTCAGTTGGTCAAAAAAAGTAATTGACAAGCGAGTAATTAAAAATACGTCGATACATGACATCATCGCTACGATATCTAACCTGCCATTACGTAGTAAAAAGGAAAAGAAAGGTATTAAATAGCCATTTTGCACTCTTACACGATCGTGTGATCTCAAAAGAAAGTAGCCAGTTCAACCTGATAATTACCTCAATTTCGTTTCGATTTTTTATTACTCGGAATTAACAATTGCATCGTTTCATGCTCATTCCCAACGGAACTGCTAATGTTTAACCTAATGTATCTAAGTGACATATTACAATTCAAACTACGTACTGCTGTTCAAGTATGAATTAAGCATTGAAAATGGTGGACACATCCATTAATTAAAATTTGATATCTCGCTTTTGTAAACGGTATATCGACAATTTCAAAATTACGTTTAATAAATTTTGTATTATAACTTGAGTTGCTGTATTATGGTTCACCCTATAGTTTGTTGAACAGAATGTTTTAAAACTTAGTATATCATTTAGCCGACTCTTATTCTCGATGTTGTACAATAAAATGCTTCATTCTTTCGCTATTCTGAGTGTCTCGAAATTGAATATAATATGCGCATTATTTGAAAAGGAAACAGCAATCTCATCACGATGCAGCGTGAATTTTATTTGTCATGCTGGTAAATTGCTTCGTAAATTAATTAACTCACATATAGCCGTTTCATTGGCCATCAGAGCAGAACTCACAACAGACGTTTTGTTGCAAATACTGAATTATTATTTTTAAATACATTAGCCTATTTTGCCTTTCTTCTTCAACACGCGATTATGCTTCGATAATTTTAACACTTAAGGAACAAAATGAAAAGTCTAATATTACTGTGTAATTTTGTAGATAAAATTCTTTATCTAATTTAGATAAAGAAATATTATTTTAGAACTAGAAAGATGCTAAAATTATTAAAAATGAAATAAAATTTGAAATGAGAATTACTACACATTCTTTTGATATGTCTAATTGCTCAATTTAAACAGTAAAATAATAATATATTAATTTAAAATTCGTAATTTTCAATACAAAGAGATTAGAAAATATACTTATTTAGCGCTTCATTAAATAAATAAATTAAATTATTATTATTACTTTATATCAAATATTGCTTTGAATCCAACGAAGTAATTCAAAACATAAAATAATTTTATCTTACAATTTTAACTTTTAATTTTAAATTACATATATTTCATTAATTTCCACAAACATCCGTAATCCTGTCTACGATTTCATAATTCTATAATTTTGTAATTTATAATGTAGAATTTTATAATTTTGTAATTTCATAATTCTATAATTTAAAATTCCTAATTTTATAATTCAGAATATCGTTACTTTGTAGTTTAGAAAATCATTAATTTTTTATAGAATTGTTTCGTAAACTCTGCATTGCAATTTCACATTCACTCCACACACAGGAAGAGCTTTTATAGCACATTACAGCAGTCCTTGGACGAATCTCTCATTCTGCAGATATTTTAAAATTCTACGTATTATTGTGCTGTATAATGAATACCGCGAAAAATGAACACTAATGACGCACGTAAGAAGTTTTTCTTCATTTAATTTTACGTTCATTCTACCTTCTGAGTTCTGTCTATCTATTTATTTACCGTAATAAATATGTCATGCCATTCATATAATTTCGTTTCTTCGCTTTTACATTTCGTTCACGAGTCGAAGTTGTATCTTACCGAAACAGTGCATATGCAGTTCCTCGATACTGGATCGTAGTCAGCATAAATCGAATATGGAAATGAACAGCTTTTTTTCATTGCAGAACCATAGCATTTTCTAAATTGCTGGTTACAGGAATTATCTGCACGTGACTGAATTCACTCTACGGTCAGATGAGCAAAGGTAAACGTGATCGCAACGCGATCACCGCCAGCTATGTTAATTTACGTCACGTGTTGTCGCACAATAATATCACACGGCTTGATAACAACATCTGTGCTTGCGAATTATCAAATTATCCAATCAATTAATGAAATACTAGCATAATTCGTATAATTACTCGTCTTTGCAGGCCAAATCTGCATTATTAAACCATTTCGATCGATTCGTAAATATTATGTGTAGTGAAGGTCGTGCATCTCATGTTGACACGCATCGGTGCTTTTCCAACGATTCTGTGTCTTCAAAAGCAATGTGATATATATCCAAAAAATTTAATTATTATCACACACTGAAATTGTTTACTTGAATGTCATATGATTTGCAAACATGCATAACATATATCATATAATGCAAAATAATCTCTAACTATTTCAATAAAAAAAATTTAGTTATGTATAAGAAGAGTTACGCTTAACAGGAATAATATGACTTTTAGTCAAGAAGTCATGACTTTAGCCAAGAAGTTTGAAATTTAGTCAAGAAATTTTGATTTATTGTAATGTATATTCAAATATTTATAAAACGTGGTGTAGAGTTCATTATTATACAAAAAGTACAACTCGAACTTCGACAATGAGCATTTATAATTTCATTCTCACGAACGTTCACAATATTGCTGGTTTTATAATTATAATTGTAAGATAATATATTTTGAAATATAGAAGGATATATTAAAATCGACAAATAATATTTTGATCAAATTTGCATTTCAATGTTTGACGATGTTTCTCGTTTTACTTGATGTAATTCTTCAATTCACCGTTATTCTGCGTAGAGTGCGCTGAAAACTGTTGACCATACTATGTCGGTATTTCAGAGTATAAGCATTGACAGAATAGAATAGATTGGACATCAAATACTTTTTCGTGTCCCATCATTGACTAAAAATTGCAATGTCTATTCATATAGCTCGTCATGAAACACGAAAAAGGACTGGTTGTCCGGTTTATTCTAATTAGTTAATGGTCAATGTTGTAAGATTGATTTTTTTTAGGCTTCAACTTTCTTTTCTGAAATCTGTTTTACCTGTGGAACTTACAACAGTTCCCAATGACTTCCGCTAGAAGTATATTTGGCGCATTTTCATGAGCCAAATATAATTAGACGTGCTTTAAAAATAATGTAATAGTGTATTTTATTTGCTGACTGAAATCATTTACATGATTTTTGTGCTTCTAGTTCGTGAGACATTTGATATAAAATACTGCATTGCATAATTTAATATATGATTAGCTTAAAATGCTAAAATAGAAGTTGTCAGTTTATGATTATGGTTAACCTCAACAATTGTTGAAGTTTTATTTCTGAATAAGATTAATTGATTGTAGTGACCATTGTGAAAGAATTTATTATTTGAATTTACTTACGGTAAGTGTATCTAATAATAAATTCTACTTCTTATTCATAATAATATTTTGTGTAGAATATTCTAATAATTACCATAACCTATTTTCATTGTTCAGTTTTTCTGATTTTACCAAGTTTATAGCAACATAGAAAGAAATTGAAACATTTTTATAATTTTTATGTTATCCAGACTACTTGATGATGAATCCTGATATTCAGAAAAAGATTCTCAAGTTTGAAACATTTGTCAATGATGTGCTGAAAGAGGATCTTGCACAATTAGAACAGAAACTTGATGCTAAAAATGCAGATATTGCAGAATTTCTTCAGTTGAAGGCTATGATAACTACCTTTAAAAATAATGGCCTTGATAAAAGTGGTTTTAAAACTCAAGTAGATATCGGGCAAAATTTCTTTATAGAAGCACAAGTTTCAGATGCTTCTACAATTCTGTTGGATATTGGTTTAGGACATTACATGGAACTTTCTATAGATGAAGCTGTGGCTGTTATAAACGTTCGAGTTAAACTTCTAGAACAACAGATCAAACACTTTCGTAAGGAAATCGCCAGAACAAATGCTCACATCAAATTAATTCTCCTAGGCATTAGGGAGTTGCAAGGATTTGATGACAAAATGTAATTTTGTAATTTTTTTATGTGTACATATTTCTCTGCTAAGATTTGTACATATGTACTAGAACTTTCAATAAATATTAAACGACATTGAAACTCTGACTTCATTTTCTGAAACTCTTCATTTTCAAGATCAATGACGCTAACCAATTTCGACCTTGTTCAACGTATTCGCGCGTTTAACACAATGAAAATCATTCGCTATGCCACATCAATTTGCTACCTCGAGCACCGCGCTTTTGTTTCCTAGTTAAGCGCAATTGCGTAAATTTATGAGGACCTTGTACCTCGCTTATATATGATAGAGGTCAATCACGAGCAAAGCAGTGCGTTTTTCGCTTCAACGTGTTACTTTGGTATTTTTTTTTTTTTTTTTTTTGACGCGAAGCATTCATTTTAATGTCGGATTGGCGGAGCATACCATGCGTCGAAAGGCACAAAGAATTTCTCGAGAATCTTATCGCGATCTTGATCGATTGCACCTTCGAAAGTGTGTCCCGTGAAAATCCTGTATTGAGATGGAGAGAACCGGGTCATCTGCAGGATATTATAAATTTTAATTTGCAGGAAGAGTCCCGTACTCAGGACAGTCTCCTGGAAATCGCGACTAAAGTTTTTAAGTACAGCGTTAAGACAGGACATCCTTATTTTATGAATCAGTTATTTTCTGGGTAAGCTATTGATAAACACATGAGCCTTGTTTAGAATAAAAATCATTGCAAAAATTATTCATAATTTGCAAGCAATGACGTGATCAACTGCTCCGAAAAGCTTAGATGAAATTGATAAGTATTGTATTTGGCAAAGTAAAGTAAGTACTACAGTAATTTGTAGTACAGAAGTTTAAGCCAGATAGATTTATCACTTTCCATACCGAAAACAATATTTAAAATAATTCTAATTAATTATTACAAATAAGAGAAAACAGTCCAACAAATAATCCAACTTTTCGGAATAGTTTCTATCAACTGTACTTTATATTTTATTACGAAATTTATTATATTTTAAAGTGTCGGTTGAGGATTATAATAATATCATATAATCATCTTTGTCATTTTAGATCTGAGAAAATTTACGAGCCAGATCTAAATAAACAAAATCTAACGCTTTTTGTAAAATGTTATATTAAATTATATTTGTAAATTTTTCTTTTTCCCTAAATGAAAATTCAGCTGTAAATAATTTGTTAATTTTTATTACAATTCTTAATTACACTGCACATGTAGAGAATTAATTATTTAGAGTTTACTTTCATGTTGCATGTTTTCTTGCTTTTTTTAATATTCGTAGAAGCATGTAACAAGTTGATGTATTGAATGTAAAACAGTTTTATGTACTTCAACATCAATTGTAATTCGATCTAAATATGATTAGAAATTTAAATTATTGAAACGACATTTACATTTAACAATTTTGAATGTGACTAATATAATATATACGCGTTATATTGGATAAAAATTGATTTAGATTGGACCCGTACGGTTTAGCCGGACAATGGCTCACCGACGTGTTAAACTGTTCACTCTATACTTACGAAGTGGCACCGGTTTTGACATTAATGGAAAGTACTGTAATTACAAAATTATTAAACATGTTTTACAAAGAAGAAAATGGTGCTAGTATTGGAGATGGTCTCTTCTGTCCAGGAGGTTCCTTCGCTAATGGTACCGCAATAAATTTGGCACGATTTTGGTTTAGAAAGAGGATTCAAAATGTGAGTAATTACTTTAATAAATAATTTTTTGATAATCCGAATCATTTGTAACTGCATTATTATCATAAAATTGTACGATAAGATGGAATAAGTAGAACAGATTTTTCGATGTTCACGTCACTCTTAAAAAATGTAATTTTGTTGTCTTATTTAGATTTACGAATCTCCTTCTTCCCCGTCTAATTTTTTTTTCCCAAAATTATATATTTATCAGACGTCTATTGTATAATTTAGAATCATTACTTTTATTAAATATGTACTGCGTTTGATAAATATAACGAATGGTTTTAATAGAATAAAAAATATCCTACAACTACAAATTGAACGTTGTATCTAATATTTTAGATTCAATAGCTAATATTATATAATAGCTAATATCTCTTATTTTTATGTCTTTTAGAATAAAACTATACCATCTACGAACCTGGTGCTTTTCACATCTGAAGATGCGCATTACTCAGTCTCAAAGTGGGGAAACGTTTGCGATGTAGAGATTGTTCTCGTAAAAACTGATGAGTATGGCAGAATGGATATTAACGATTTGAAAGTTAATATATCGGAGGAACAAAAAAAAGGAAATTATCCGTTTTGTATTACTGCTACAGCAGGTTTGTTGAGCGATGCAGTAGTAATAACGATGATATATGCATGTAAGTTTAATCGTTATTATACATTTTATTTTTTAGGAACAACGGTTCTGGGTGCGTTCGATCTTTTGATTGAGATTGCGGATATTTGTCAAGAATTCGATATGTGGTTGCATGTAGATGCAGCCTGGGGAGGCGGTTTGATATTTAGTAAGAAGCACAGTGTTCTTTTGAGAGGAATACAAAGGGCAGATTCTATTCTATTTAATCCACACAAATTGCTGGCTGTTCCTCAACAATGCTCTCTACTTTTAACTAAACACAAGAATATTTTTAAAGAAGCACATTCTAAACAGGCGCCTTATCTCTTTCAAAAAGACAAATTTTATTGTAGAGATCTAGATGTGGGGGATAAGTATTTGCAATGCGGGCGTAGACCAGATGTGTTGAAATTCTGGTTCATGTGGCAGGCTAAGGTAATTTATAAATGAAATATCTAATTTAACTCATCTTTGCTTGTGTAAAATCATTTAATTTATCTCTGACGAAAAATATTCCCTGTTCAGAAATACTCTTTCCTTAAGCTTCATGCAAGGTTTCACATGCTTCCAACACAAGATAAGTCCTACTTGTATGATACATAGGTTCCTCTTCTTCCCTTATTAATCTTTAAGTGTTAACCACTTATGCAAATATGTGAAAAACTAGCCTTGGTAGCACTTTTTCCCCTGATCTTCTTTTAATTGTGCATCTTGTACTTTGTGATTTAAGCAAGTGCAGCAATGTACCACGTATGAGATAAGGGTCTGTATGCTATGTTTCAAGTGTTTACCAGTATACTTATGCATATATTAACTTCCCCTGTTAGAAGCAAAGAATGTTCATATTGCATCTATCTCAGTGCATTTTCAAGATCATAAAAGAATCTTCTGAAATTCTCAAGGGGGTTTGACGATAGCAATGGTTTCAAGCCAGTAACTTTCGAAGTAACTTTCATGCTTTATTCGTACATTTATATTTACATATTATGTTATTCTTTACATATTAAGGATTTGTACAATAATTTTAAATATTTACATTTGAAAAATGCTTAGAAAGTACTGCCGCTATGTGTCAATTCGGAATTCATTCTCCCAAATAGGTACGTCAAATTTAGGAAGTTTCAAAACCAATACTGGGGCAAAATTAAGAATTAGTTTACTTCAGAGTGGTAGAGTTTCAAGTATTAATATCTTGTAATTATTCCTAAATGAAATTATTTTATGCTGTCTAAACCTTAGACTCATATGACACTCGCGTTCATGTCAATAGAGTGACTAATGTCTATCTATATTCCCAGTTCCTTTTATGTAGAAACGTATTATATTAAATTATATTATTATTTATTATATTTATTAACAGAGTTTTGCTAGCAATAACCACTAGAAAACTGAATAATTTTATTTAAAAATATTTCGTTTCGTTAGTTAGTGAAGCACGGAAGCACGGTGTCTTTTTCTTTTAACATCGCCGCTATTACAGATATTACGGATATTACATGACAAATATCTTTATTTAATGCATGAATCTGAATTTTGTTGCCAAAATTTTATAGTGCTTATGTTATATAGACTAAGTTATAAGAATTTGTAAATTACGATTAAGATATTTCACTTCCGTCACAGTTTAAAGAGAGAGGTACTATTTAAAAATTATTCTCTTTTAATACAGGCAAAGGAAAACTTTAAATGACTTTAATTCTAATTATTATTGTTTTACATATCATCGATCAAAATAATTTGCATAAATATCTGTAAAGAATTAAATGGACTAAAATTAAATCTATTTTAGGGGACTTCGGGATTTGAAAAGCATGTCGATCATTTAATGAGATTTTCGACTCTTTTCAAAGAAGAAGTTGAGAAAAGAGATGGCTTTGAATTAGTGACAGAACCGTGTTTTATAAATGTATGTTTCTGGTTTGTTCCACCATCTTTAAGAGTACAAAATACATTGTATGATTACAAGAAACGATTGAATGAGGTAAGTTGAATAAATTTTTTATATTTTGATTGTAATAGGTGTAGAGTAATAAACTATATTTTAAAGCAGTGAAATATTCAAATATAATACGCGGAAAATTGTTATCTCATATACATATGTATATATATATGCATTTTAATATATGTATATAAACAATTTTTTAAAAATATATTATATTTAATGTTTTAAGAATACTTGGAACTATTTTAAATCCAATTAGTTCAAGTTCCGTTTCTTATAATATATTAATTAATATAAAATAACTTATTAATTCTAAGTTATACCGATAAGCTCAGATAAAAATACATGAACTGAGCTTTAAAATTTTATATTTATTTATCCCGATTTAGAAAATGGAATTTATTTTTGTTTATATGTATTTTATTGAAAATATATTTATATAAACCATAATATAATAGTTAAATTGCATTATATCAGTGTGATATGTATTTTATCTGTATGATATTATTATGCATTTTTACAAGTTAGTTAAAAAATACTGCATCGAGGATAGACAGGACAGAAATCTAGATTTCCTATCGTAGATAATAAAATTTTGCATATTTTATCGATAGTAGATTAAAAATTCAGTCAATAATATAGATTTCTCTTCTATTAGCAGTACATAACAGCACAGATCTCGTCTGTGCAATTTAAAAATATCTATTGTTGGTAACTATTTCTGTAAAAAAAAAAAAAATTGTTCTTGAAAACAAGTCAATATTGAATAATATTAAAAAATAATACAGTGAAAAAATATATTCATTAAGAATTTACTTATTTTAATAGGTTGCACCAAAGTTAAAGGAGAAAATGACCAAAAGGGGTAGTTTAATGATCAATTATCAACCACTCCATGAAAAACCAAATTTCTTCCGGTTTGTTATTCAGAATTCAGGCGTGGATATGCAAGATATTCTTTACGTCTTCGATGAATTAGAGAACCTCGGAGAATCTATGTGATAATCTACATATATATTATGCACATAAGTGAACGTTGTTTTTAATTTTTAAATAGTTATTTAATTTATAAATTCTTGTTTAATTACATTACAAACAATACAAAGAATAGCGACATCAAATTTTCATTTGCATCTCATTTTGCATTCTATAATTCATTATCTATAATTCGTTAAAAAATTGATGCACTGTACGCTTTAATTAAAAGTTTTTTTCTCTATTTTTGGCACGAATTCCGACGTCGGTCTCGAGTCTTTATTGGTTCCCTTTCAAAAGAATAAATGAATTCCGCCCACGAAAATCAATTCGTTCCGATTAAATAGGTGAGACCTAGCAGTTCGTCGATTTGATTAAGAAACGGGCCGCCAGTAAATTTCTAATGTCAAGGTACGAAGTTAATTCGCGATTGCCTTCGTTGTAGATCGTGGTGTCGCAACGTACCGGTTGACTAATCCTGATTCAAGTGACAGCATATAGAGAAGCCCTATGTATATCTATAGGACTAAGTTCGTACTATGTGGAGCATAATAATTTGCAACCATACGCCGCACGGTTTTCCGTTTGAAACTAAGGAAATCCTTTGACGCTTTACGAAACGCGTTATCCTCGATTTGGAATTTTTAAGTAGAATTTATTATCTTTATTATCGACGACAGAGCATGCTTATTTTACTTCCATTGATGCATGAATTGTATCAGGGAAAGCAAAAATTTATTCGTATAATGTTCGTGCGCTTATTTGATTGAAAATGCTTTTGTGAATTCACTTCGAAAGATAATGGATTAAAATAAGGTCTATATTCAAACGGATTGAAAATTGATGTATTAAATTAAATCGATTGAAATTTCACGAGTTCTTAATTGAACTGTTGAATAATTTTATTTAGCGTTGCTGTTCGGTTTAACCCTAATATTTTATATTTATCTCAATCTTCCTGCAGTAGATTATAAAACGTACTAATGAAATATGAAATCATTCCATTGTATTGGTCAACTTTGCGACAATTGTTGAAATTTATGTGATTGTAATTATTAATTTATATATATTAATATTAATCCTTATAATAGGATTTTGTACATTTAAAATAGTGGAATAATTTTTTTTCTAAGTAATTTTTCATTCACATTATGCAGTCAATAAATTTCGGATATATATTACGTAGAATATATTAAGTAGATAGATTTACGTCTATGAACATTTTGATTTACGTAACGTGACTTCTTGGTAATAACAGCAACGAGAAATTGACGTTTTATACTTGTATTTTTTTTCATAAACCCATCAAAATCGATCGTTTCTTCAAAGTAGGTCTTTAGATGTCTGCAATAAAAGTTACAATGATCCAGTGCGCTAGTCCATCTATGATGCGTAATTGTTACCGCTCTGTGTATTTTTAATTAAAATGTATGTCACAGTAATTTTAGGTGCATGAAATTTGTGGTGAAAATTTGAAAATATTTAAGAGTTAATTAACCTGGGTAATACATGTTGGTAATACATCCAATTGAATTTGATTAAAAAATTCAATAAATTTTCGAATGATAAAATGCGAATTTGTAAAAGTTTTCATATGATTAAATTTAATATTACGTATAAATATTACGTAATTGTCACTGATTTTTCTGCAGAAATTTGATTATTTTATTTTTATTTTCAATTCACATTCATTTATTTATTTTTTTTAATTCACAGCTTATTTTTATTCTGCATATGTAATTTTTCTAAATGATTTTTTCAAAATTATTTTTCAGCAGCAATTGCTATTTATAGAGATAATTGTCATTATTAATATGTTGCATCAATAAGATTAAACACGCTTTCACTATTATTCTAAAATTTTTCCGATGATTTCTGTGATTTGAACTTTTCAATGTGCATACATACATATAATTCCAGAAATGTCGAATATATTCGAATATATAATAAATATAAATTATAAACATCCGCAGTCTGCTAATGAGAGATGCAACGATTAGACTCACAATCGATATGCAAGCAATATGCCTCGTTATACTAGTCTTGAACGCGTTTCTTTATCGTATTAAAATAGGGTGTGCGAGAAACCCTTTACAGGGAACTGTGCTTGTGTGTTACGTTCCTGTTCCCGAGTCACTGCTAGGGGTGCTTGCCCTGCGGATGAACTTAGATAGTAGGTTGCCGCCACGAAAGACGGTGTTAACGTCGATAGTCACCATTCGAATCGTAGAGTAACCCGAATGTCAGTCGATATCTTCAAACTCGACGGCCAGGATGGGAAGGCTCTCCCAATTCACGTGCCACAGGTATTCTTTTTTTCCTTCCATCTTTTAAATTTAATTGACAATTTGAAGTAACTGAAAGTCATTTTTGGACAAAAATTGTGTGCACAGAATATTTTTATAAAATCAATCGTTTGAATAGTAATTGTAAATTGGATAAAAAATTTGGGTTGCGAAAAACTCGTTAATAATTGTTAATTTGACTATCAGTATTGTTAGAAACAAGAGATATTTATCTTTGTATTTTTGTTTTCGTTTAAAAAGATTTTAATTTTACATTAAATCCAGAAAAATGATTTTTATAGTTTCTTGCAGACATGACGGATAAGTTTAATTCGATATGATTAATTTAATATGGTGATAGTAGTCGTTATTTGACCGTTGTAAGAGTTTGCATATATTTGTTGTTTGTAACTCTCTTATTTTTGTAACTTGATTGCTCCTTTATAAAATTTCTTTCTACCTTGTGATTTTTCTAATATTTGTCAGATCGTTTGGGATACTTTCTTTGCTATTTGCAGAATGTGGGATTCTGGGAAACGTATCGTTACGTCATGGAAGATGCAGCAGGTTAGCTTTCTTCGCTATCAATTTAATTTATATCAATTACACAGAATAATTTAAATATAACGTTTCTATTCTGAGAATCGAGACCACAAATGACAGAAAATTTGAATGTGAATATATTGTGTATGTGCATGTGTATGTGTACAAAACGTTTTCAGTGTAAAGAGACAGTCCTATCGTGATTATAAAAGTTGCAGTACATTTATTGTGGATATACATTTAATAAAAAATTAGCATATGGACAATTGTCTTAAGCATACATATAAAAATCATATGGAGAAAATATGATAAATCTATTTTTGTTAATTGTGTGACTTTTGGTATTTTCTGATTTGTTGGCTAAAAAGAAGTATGGCTTTACTGTACATTCGCTATAGTATCAACTGAAAATTTCATATATGTTTTACAGTATATGCAGTTTATAATTAAGTGATAATACAGAATTGTGTTTTATAATTTATTTATTCCTTTAATTCTTTATTCTAGATTCCAGAGTAGCAGATTGGTTTTTAATGGGCAGTCCTTTTCCATTGCTAGGAATTATATGTCTTTATCTACTCTTCGTTCTTCATCTTGGCCCTTTTTGTATGAAAAATCGAAAACCATTCAATCTAAATAGACTTATGATTTGTTATAACATTTCTATGGCAACCGCGAGCGGAACTGTATTTTACGGGGTGAGTTCATTCAATATAGCTAGTTGTACCATAAAAATAATTTATTATAATACAAACTATTAGTTAATAGTTTTAAAAAAAAACCAATAATCATATAGACAACAAGATTTAAAATTATAGCAGTCTCAAATTAAATTTTATCTGTTTCAGAACTAAACAATTATTAAATGTTTGAATCTAATCGAATTAATACCAAACCTTTTTTATTTTTTATCATTAATAATAAATTTTAACAAATTTCATAGTATTTATTGTGATCTTCAACTGAAAAATAATAAAATTTTGCTGTCTTATATTTTTAACATCTTGTTATTAATAACTGTTCTTTAAACAATGATTAATATACTTTTATGCTTGAAGTTACTTACGTCAGGCTTCACTACAAAATTTTCTTTGGGATGCGAGACTCACGTCGTTTCGAACGATCCTGAATCTTATCGTGTAAGTGCTAAAAGCATTAGAGAAACGTGAATTTCGATATTATGAGAATTATGTCGTACTTAATAGATGGCTCGATGGGTGTGGAGGCTCTTAATGTTGAAAATCCTCGAGTTGAGCGACACCGTCATCTTCATTCTGAGGAAAAAATACAACCAAGCGTCTTTCCTCCACATTTATCATCACACGTCCACCGCTCTTCTTTCGTGGATCGCGTGCAAATTTGTTCCAGGTAAATCTTTGGACATTCGTGCAAATTTGCTCTTAATTTTAATCTGATACTGGTGATTAATGCATTCTTATATTTGATTCATTGTGTTACGTACGATTAGAATAATTCGTGTTAAATTGCTAGAACTTAGTGCGTTCAATTTTATTTGGTATTTTTGTTTCTCGTATTGCTGTTCGTGACAGAAATTCAATTGAATCAAAATTAGATAATTTAATCTCAAATTCTAACGATATTTAATGGCCAAATGATACCGTAAATGAAACTCAACCTTGCATCGTTGCCTCAATAATTCGCATCGACGATATCGTTCCAACATATCCCGATTAACTTCCAAACACACCTCTCCACCGAAGCAAAGTGAAAAAAGAAAAAAAAAAAAGAAAAAAAAAACAGAGAACCCGCATGAAACTCCGTGCAAAATTAAATTGCACCGCGATGTATCAAATTACCCCGATACAAAATGGTCACGGTATAAAACACACAGAGGAACGCGAATTTCCAACAGTCGTAAATAAAATCTCCCGTTGCCAAAAATCCATTGCTCGCCCTACCCCCCGTGTAACTTTGTTCGTTTCCAAGCTTCGAACTATTTCCACCGACCCTCTCTCTTTCGGCATGTGTTAAATGGTCGTTGTTATTTACAGGCGGCATGTGGACGTTCACGATTATGCCAAACTGCATCGTGCACGTGATTATGTACACCTATTATCTGCTCGCCTGCTTGGGCCCAGAAGTGCAAAAGAGGATCGCGCCTTGGAAACAATACATTACCGGGTTACAAATGGTACGTTCCCATTTTCTATCTGACTCCGCTATCTACCACGTTGCATATACATACACACACACGCACACACGCACACATACACCATGGTCCGGAATGCATATATTGTCGAGCGGGGGTGTGTGTTTCGCTGCGCCCGTTGAATTGCCGTGCTGGGAGCGTTATTCGCTCATTTCACCGTGCACCGTCGCGTATCGCGTAATCACAAAATTACATTGCCTGTCCTGCACCGAATTTTTTTCTCCAACGTGAAATTGCTATTGACGTTTCGGGCCGGCCGGTTATACGCGACCGGCTAAGTAAATTAATCTATATAAGCGAATAACGCGTAGAAAATACCGGGGCCGATCTGCGGTGGCTGTTTCGGCCGATCGTTTGGCGAAACTGTTTGCGAAACTGGCCGATTGGATAATGGTAATAGCGTAGAATGTTGCGCGGATGTGAGGGTGTGTCGGTGTGAGGAGGCGGGCGAAATTTACGGGCTACGTCCGTATAATTTGAGAGATTTTATAATTATGGTACGACTTTTTGGTAGTGAAGTGTATGGTTTCAATATCGGTTGGGAATATTATTTTTAATTATCTGATAGATCACGAGTAGTCTTAGTCGTGGAGAGTTGAAAATTCATTGGGAACATATCATTTTCCTGCAAAAATATATTATTTGTTACGGGTTCAGTAGTAAATCCAACTTCTCACGTCGAACGTTTTCATCTTTGAGGTTCATTTGTCATCTCTGTTTGTCTATTATTCCTTATTACGATATATAAATATTCTCGTACAACGTGAATTTTCTAGTCACATCTATCGAGAGAGTTTCAACTAATGTTTTCTACAATTCATTTGCATCAAATTCGTTTGCACATACGTTTTCCTAACCCTCCTTGACTTTACGTCAGGCTCGTTCACAAAATTTTATCCTCTTGTGATTTCTTGACAAGATATCAGATTCGTTAGCACGTGATTCCTGGAGGCTTTCTGATAACGTGATCAGATTTGTTCTAGTCATCAATATTCCAAGCAGTACTTCGATTATTGATCATATTTCAATAATGAATTGGCAAACAATATTTTCTTTTGGACATTGTCTTCAATCTTTTATACTGTACGCAGTCTTCACAAATTTGATTTTCAATCGTACGATGTTTCATTTTTACATATTAGGTATTTATTAAGTCTAAATAATTTGTTTTATACAGAACAATTTCACTAAAATAATAATCAAAGACTCATTGAAAGACTAATCAAAATAATTACAAAACTTCATTAATATTCTGTTAATTTTATTATGTTTTATTGCGTAAGAAGACCTCAGTTATGAATTTCTTATAAATATTCTGTATTTCTTATTTAATAATAATATTGTGAAATCCGAAATTCTCACTTATAAATCTCAATGTCATCGTTCTTGTAACGGAGTTATAAAAGGAAAAATTACTAGATATCTCACGAGTGGAATTCTCAGTGGAATAGTATCGATAGTCAAACATCGTGCATCGGAACTGGTATGCTCTTAGCCACAGTGACTACGCTATTGAAAATTTCATTCGAGTCGCCAATCAAGCCAGGAATCGTGAGAAAAAATGAATAAAAACTGCACGAGTTTCGTTCGAGCACTTGGGGAAACAATGAAATACGGTCACGCCTCCGATCACCGGATCTCCATCGTGCAATATGTTTTCGCGAACAAGTATGGGACAGCACATAGACGTTCATTGCGATCAGGCTGTTCGAATCAGGTACAGGGTGTATAAAAATAGTTGAGCAGAAAATTGGATATGTGAGAAATGATCAACTATAGATTATTACTATATTATCAACGACTAAAATATTTATATCAAAAAGATAAAAATCTAAAAGTATGAGTACTCGTAAAATTGTAAACTTTTTACGAAAAATTACAAAACTACCGAAACTAAAAACATTTTTCAAAACGTATTACTCGCACGTTAACTGTTACTGCGTTATTTAAATAAATTATAAATTAAAATTATAAAATTAATATTAAAATCGAATTTAAATTAATATTAATATAAATTGAAATTAATGTTATATTATTTACAGATATGTAAATTGTAAATTAAAGTCGCAAAATTGACACGAAGAAATTACGAATTAAAATTGTGAAATTAATATGAAAATTAGAGAGCAACAGTTTCGGTAATTCTCTGCGTCAGCAATTCTGTCCAACGTTCTTGACGCATCCTGTACACACACGTTTCACGTTTAACGTGCACATATTGGCTCGTATTTGGCCCTGTCTAACTCGATAACCAGGTTTTTTGCAGGGAGGTTGAAAGGGTCGTAAGTGCCCGACGCGGAATTACACGTGTACTAGCGGTGATTCGATTTACGTTTCGAGTTTCGACAGAAAACAACGGGTTAGGCGCACCGAGAAAGGCAGCGACTGCTGCCGCTTTTTAATTAAATAATCCGTCGTCGGGCAACTTTTATTCCTCCGTTGGATATCTACGGGACGATTTATCGGGTTACGCGGTCGTTTAATTTCGAGTTTTAAACCGTTTCACGCTGCGACGAGTGGAACTGCAGCTTCGGGTGAAGAGTGCCACGACAGGCTAGAGTGTCATTTTACCTACAACGCGGAGAGAGGCCTTATTAAGCTCCGTTGTGCGTGAACAACGTTGTTTTCGTTTCGCGCTTCTCCTTCGGAGCGACTCGCTCTTTTCACATTTCCCTTGCATTTTTCTTCTCCTCTTTCACATTCCCTTTCACTCTCTGGAAAATTTTATTGTCTTTTATGGAAAATTTTTAGGAAACAGAGCATTTTCATCAATGATAAATTCTGAAATATCGCATCTCAGCACGAGCTCTTAATTATGCATGTATCTGCAGAATACGGATGAAAGAAAGTTGCAAGGTAGAATGAGTCACGGAAATTTCAGAATTCTTTTTAATACCGAAACTTCATTGCAATTCTCACTGATACGAATCTTTGGAATTTATTTGTAAAAAGATACAAATCGTTTGAAATTGCTAAAAGATAGTACGAATATTTCTGTGACTTATTGTATATAACACAATCTATAATTTTCTGATTAAGAAGAACAACGAATACAACGATTATTATTAACATTAGTAAAATAATATACTCGAATGAAACTTCTTTTGCCCAACATTGTATTTCATACGATTTGTTTCGAAGAAACACGAGGTTTGTTCGTTGTATCAAAAATAAAATATGTCTTCTTTTATGCTTTCAGTTCCAGTTTATAATCATGATATGTCACACGTTCCAAACTTTGTTGCCTACTTGCGAACCAAATCGAAAACCAATAGCTTATATCTACATGTCGCAGATTCTTATCATGTTTTACATGTTTTGCGACTACTACAAGAAATCGTATCTCAGAAAAAAGGCGGAGTAAAGATTTAAAGAGTCATAAAAACTGTAAGTAAACAGGGTAAGTAAACATTATAATCGCTTTTAAAAGTATCGTTTTTACATTCACATTTTCCCGAGTCAATAAATTATCAGACATTCACGTAAATTTTGTGCATTTATTCTAAATTGGACGACACATTTTGAAAATATGATCGTCTGAAAATACTCACTTCTAACAGGATTATTTCGGTAATTGCACGAAAATAGGATTTCAATCAAATATTCTTTAATTAAGCAGAAACATATTTATATTATTCACTCTTTGTTTCACGTGCCAATATTGCGACTCGATTAAACATAGAATTGTAATTATTCGCGACTGATATTCTGACCGTTATTTTAGTAATAATTTTCCTCCAAATTTACCAATTATCGTACTGTATATCAATTATCCTGTAACTTTTACAATTATTTCATTATGGCCGAACGATATCGATTACGCTGTTTTAATTTCGCCTGGAATATCAATTCGGCGTAAATTAATCATCGTGATAAATTTATACGCAAATATTACAATGATCGTCTCGTTCCAATAGCCGCTTTTTGTATCGACAGGTGATTCCGGATTACACGCTGTACGAACGCTGCTTTGAAAATCGTAGAAATCCTGCTATACCGGCCAGTTACTGTTCGCTGTTCCATTCTCGAAGAGGCGTGTCTACATGGTGATAATTTCGTGGAAAATCGTGATAGAACGAACGTGGATCACGAACGTTTGATGTATCGCACCGGCGGAACACATTAGAAAGACATGCATCGGAAAACAGGCACACGACACGACATAACACCGAAGTTGACGTATACGCATCAGAGTTGGGTGAAATTTTACTTGCAAATTCAAAATTTTATTCTACAAAAGGGGAAATATTGATTTTGTTGAGTAACTAGCACTATAAAGATCGGCTTTGCTAGTAATCTTTATCAGATATTGCTGAGTTTTGTTAAGAATCTACAAAATTTGATTTTTGTTACTTATAAAGGAAACATGAAAATAAATCTAGATAGAAATATATTAATATTTAAATTTATCGCAATTGTTTGATGATCACTAACTGCTGAAAAATACACGAAACTACAGTAACGTCATTAATTATCTAAAAATCGCATGACAGTGGTCGTTATAGTGCTAATGAACAACTGATCAAGTCGAATTTATTATGGGAATTTAGTTGCTATTATATTGACTTTTACAATTATTTTTAATGAACAATTATAATAGACGTAATAGTTTTTCATCGATATGAATTAAGTTAGTTTATTTAATTATTTTTTATTAATAAAACATTCGACTGAAATGAATATATTTAAATAATTATTTGTTTTAAACAGTACCCAACTCTGGTATGTATTTTCCTCGCAAGAGTATTTTCACTCGAATTTTTCTTTTTCCTCTACTTTCTCTTATTTTTTTCTTTCTTTTCTTGTTTTGTCTTTTGCCAGTGAGCGAGGGATCGAAATGCATTGGATTTTATTTCGCGTAATATCGAGACAGTGCTAACACTTTCGACACTATAGTGGTGATTCTAATTTTATTAAAATCCGGCAGACAGCGGATCGACATTAACGTTCGTTGAATACTTTTTTGCGGAGTGTTCTCCTTTTAGTGGTGCTCGTTCGTAGCTTAGATTCTTTTTTTATTCTCTCTTATTCTGTATCGCGATTACGCAGGACGTTGGATATTCAATATTTTCGCTTTTAGCGGTTAATTTCAACTGGATAGATCCGCGTTAGATAAACTTCCGCGTCGAGGGAATTTGAAAGAAGTTAAAATGTTAATTATAGTTCTAGTATATTCTTGTATGGACCATGTAAGTTTTGGAATTATGCAACGAACGTGTATTTTACAAATGTATTGGAAACGACAAGCTGAAATGTATGTAATAAAGAATATTAAGTTCAAGTATTTGAGCGTTGTGCATTCATCATTATAAATGAACAGATCTGTTAGCCTTTTCAGTAGTATTAGCCGTACGTGCACAGTCAGACCAGTGCAGACTAAATACAATACAAATAGACATAAGTGTATAATATATTTATTGGAGTGTGAAATTCCATGCAAATTCGTATTTTCAAAAACATAATTAAAAAAATAGAATTAATTAAAATTGCATAAAAATACTTCGAATATCTGGATATTTTATAGACATACTTGCCCACGTTGCATGCATTCTGCGCAAAACGTTATTTTATTATATTATATAAAATAATAAAACATGAAATCAAATGTATGAATGTAGCAGAAATATTTTTATGTAACTAAACAAATCTTGCTTTGCCGATACATGAACGTGTGTACTTCTAAACTGCTTGCTGGATTAATTATGATCAAAAAATATGGATGTATGTATACGTTTCAAATGAATTGTTAAGCACTTGAAAACGTAATGAAATAATAAAATGTATAAATAAGAAGAAATTGAAATATACAAATTATTAATTTTTTTATATATCACTGTGATACACTTTTATTTTTATTTACTATTTATTATTTATTTTTTATTTTTATTAATTTATTGGTGATTTACGTTAAATTAAATAATTTATCAAAGTACAGAAGGTCTCAGTCAACTTGTATTAAAGTGCGCAAGACAAAGGCGCAATTTAGATGAGCAAGTAGTCACAGACTACCAATTGTCAGACGTAACCTGTAATCAAATAACAGGGGCTATAACTTCTCAAGTTTTAACAAGTCTAACGAGTTGAACGGGTGTTTCGATTAAAAGTTACTCAACTTAATAGGAAAATATAAAATTTCTCGGTAACAACGTCATGTAAATTACTTTTATACATCCTAAATAGCTTTTTATACATTCTGTTGTTCTCTTTATCCTTTTTGTAGTTATTTAACTACTTCTCTATGCCGCTGAAACAAGTTCGACAAACAGTAAATCTACTATTATATATATATCTAGCATTTTATAAATATATTTAATTGAAACTATTACATAACATTTTATATTGTTTTTTAATTGTCCTTAATGCTTAATGCTTAACACTATTATGACTTATTAGTGTTAAGTATTTCTAATTATAATAATAAATTGTTATAATTAAATTTAGTTGTTTAATAAAAATTAAGAAATTCATTGATTCCTAAGATTAAAAATATCTATAATAACTTTCAAACTTATTTCAGAAATAAACGAAAAATTGTATTAATAAATGAAAACTAATACACAATCTTTTCAATAATGATTAATTGACATTAATTCAGAATACAAATAATTACAAATAATAACTCATTTTCAATGCTTTTCGTTGACTAAAATTGCCTACGATAATTCATACATTCCCTCCTAAAGTTTTGACGTGGTAGTATTTGAATATTATATCCCCTTTTGCGAGTACACGGTTATAGGCATCATTCTTGTATATGGCTGCGTTCCCTCTCACGGACACGCGTGTCTAAAAGGGTAGTATTATAGTCGTCGTTTTCCTGGTCGCCCAAAATTAGCATAGAGGATTAACGCGTCTGTGGTTTAAAGTCGGCACGCATGGTTGCACGCCGATAAGAGTTTATTAACGCCGGCTATTTATCTAGAAATTTTGACCGACACAGAACCCTTCACTCCCTTCCTCTGTCGAAATTCAAAGTGAATTGGTTCACGTACGAAGCTCCTCAGCTTCATCACCTCATGTTTGAGAGGATTACGAAAATGAAATTTATAAGATGAACAAATAAATGGCAGACATTTTTAACGATGCAACTTTTCTTTAGTCAACACTTGTTGGAAAGTTGTAACAGTATGAAAAGAATAACACTTTGTCCTCTAACATCGTCTCCAACTTTACTTTTTTCCACTAGGCTTTTAGGACTTTTACGATATCTTTGAATATTTAAATTATAACTGTAACATTCAAAGAAATATTAATAGAAGGCGGAGTGAACTGATACAATATTGACAAAGTTTGGTTACCAGCGATAGAATCACAGACGATGAAAGAAAAAAATCTAGAAAAGTATTTCATTTTCGAAAAAGAAACCAGAAAATTTCCATGAAAAAATTACGAATTTGTCATCTTGACCACCGTAGTGGTCGAATCAGACAATTTTAACGTCGTATCAATGTCACAGATAAAGTTATGTTTTTGTTTTTGTTCTCGTTCTATAGTACTTTCCTATACTTTAACAGAGAATCGTTCTCCCTTTTACTGAATTAGTAATATTAAAGAGGCCGTGAATGCATTACTTCCGCCGTGAAGTATTAAACGAGGATGCTGGCGTCCTTCGTGGTCACATGCAATACTTATGCCTGGGAAAGAAAAAGGGAAAAAGCGGATCCTTTCGTCCGAAATGTATGACCGTGCAACCAGCTGCCTCGCCTTTGCTCGGCGAATTCATTTTTTAGACTTGGCGAGGTTTGTTCATGCCCGACACTGTGAAGTTTTTGTCGTGCCACAACTTCTGCGATTTGCAAATTTCAAGCAGGAGCCACCTTTTTGCAGCTTCTCTGACTTTTCCCGTTCCTTTCCTATGGTCTCCATATATTGTTCACAGTGATGTACAATCATTTACAGCAACTCAAAATTGCTTGTAAATTTGTAAGTTTTTACAACAAATAGTTTGAAATAAACTTATAAAAGGTATCACAAATTATTCGTAATAATAAATTGTACTACAAGTGAATACAAATGAATTTCTATTACAGTTGATAAAATCATTATTATATTTATTAAATATTTATTACATTTAAAATTCCTATTAAAAGAATTTTCATTAATAATATAATTATTGCGATATTCGGTACGTGAAACAAATTTCTATTCAGATTCAGTTTCTTCAATTACGTTTATAAAAACATAAAATTATGTAAACATTTAAAATCTATTTATTAGTTTGTTATTATTTTATTATATTTATTATATTATTTTTATTATTTTATTATATTTATTTAAAATTAATAAAATAAATTATTTTATTTATTTGTTATTATTTTATTATTTTATTTATTTAAAATCTATTTATTAGTTTATTTTATTTTATTTATTAGTATTCAGTAAAAAGCGTGTCTTCCTGTTTTTTACATAATTTCAACGATTTTGAAAAGTTTCATTTTTACTTCATTTTTTTTCACTACGTTTGAAAGAGGAGTATCTGCATGGTTCTTGCTTATTACGAAACTAAACACAAAACCTGGATAGACTTTCTCATTTTTGCATTAGCCGAGTCTCTCGATTATTACGGTGTTTTTTCATTTGGAAAGAGAAGCTTTCGAGTTTAATGTTAGTTAGTTGTTTGCATCGTACAGATCTCAGTGCCATTTAGTATTCACATTAAAAGTCCACTATTTGTTTGAAATTTTCGTTTCAAGTTTTAAAATTCAGTCTAGAATATTTATTCTTCTAATATGTATTTATATGCGTACGTATATTTATAGGAAAATTTTATGCTACTGATACATTCACTACGATGGTTTTAATAAAGAGTTTAAATTCAGTGATGGCAAACTGTTATTAGCTACCGCGGAAAAGATAGACTTCGCTTAAAAAAAAAAAAAAAATATCTCAAACTTGAATATTTAAAATGTTTTCAACGCTGAAACTACCAACGAGTAAAATATAAAATTTATATTAAAGAATTTTAAATGGAAGATACATATACGAAAAAAAACAAATAATATGAGAAGAAAATAAACCACTATCTTTATACTTTGAAAAGAGTTATTTAAACCATTTAAATGTAATCTGTTTGTAATAAATTTATAAAATTTCTTTCTGAAATTACAATTATGTTAGAGCGTATTATTGTAATAAAATGTAATAGAGTGTCTCTAGTGAAATAGATAAAAGTTTCAAGATCCCACTGTTTTATTAAACTGATTTACTATCAATTCAACACCATTGATTAATTATAATTTACAATTAATCTATAATATAAAATATAATATAATAAAATAAAATATAACGTTTAAAATTAAATTTAAAATGTAAAATTTATGTTTTCTGACCCTCATCTATGGCACTTTGTAAAATCCTTAAACAATCTTCATACCTTACAGAATTAATATTCATTTTTACAGGCGTGCTACATATTTCAGTCCGCAGGTGTTGCCCCTACACTTACAAACTTATGTATATATATATATATATATATATAGATGACTAAAAGAAGTAATATGCCATTTATTTTCTGAAAGTGACGTCATCCACACAAGTGACCTCCATTTCTTTTCAGATATTCGCATCTGCTATGCGCTTTATGCATGAGATGCAGTATATCTCTAGGAATATTACAAATTTTTAAGTTCTTCTGCGTCGGTGTGAGTTATATTTCACAATTCTATTCTTTTTTCTTTAAAAACGACATACTAGTAACAAAAGTTTCTAATGACGCAATTTTTTTGTTGAAAATGTTGATGTATATAGACAACACCTCTAAAATAATATTTCAAAAAATATTTACTATTTTCTTTTCACTTGTGCCTTAAATTTTATTTTATTTTATACAATCAAGTTGTCATCAAATCAGTATGTATAATTTCTTTTCGATATCTTCACAAATTCGAAACTCTCGCATTAAAAGTATCGACCTTTCTATTTCCTATCTCATTTCATTTCATTTCTAATAAATCTTCTTCGCTAAAAATATCACCACCACAAGAATTGTCACTTGCTAATTTCTCGCGGAATATGAATTGTCTCACGACCAGGCCAGCTGGTGTGCAATTGCATTGCCCAGTCTACGAACGTCGTTTTTTATTCTTCGAAAATTTTAATCCCCTTTTCGGACTCATTACTGGCGGGACACGCGTGGCCGTGATTCTTTTTTTACAGCCGGGGCCAATATCGTGAAATTTATAAGACAGTGCACGCTGCTACCATATTGCGCAGCCACGCTGCACGACGTAACTGCTTGCTTAAATACCGGCCAAACGCATACACACGTCTGGCGGATACAACCGAGTCGCAGAGAACGCAGCCAACTTCCGGCTCTTTGGCACGATACGACGATTCGAAAGCTCGTTCGAATCGCCCGCCGTAATCGTATGTCTTCCACCGTGCCAGACCGCCACTCGCACTCCTGCGATAATTATGGCGTAGCTTCGTGAAACAAGTTTTTGTTGTCTATATATTACAATAAAATATGTTCTTTCTTTATTTATAATATCGTTTCTTCCAAACGATGGTCACAAATTATTATTAAGTGAATAATTAAATACTTTATCCTTGATGGAACGTACAGTGGCTTTAAAAAGTATTTGCACGCTGTTGCATCTATCATACCATTTATATAATTAATATTTAAGTACTTAAGTATATTAAATTTTGTATCAATTAGTAGTACTTTCATGTACTAATAAAGAAACTAAAGTGCAGAATTTAATGAAAAGATTGGGAGATAAGGGTGTGAGCAAATACTTTCTGTAGCCATTGTAATTTATTCATAAAATTACGAATAGAAAGATTCAAATTGTTAGTATTGTTAGGGAATATTGTGATATTATTTCCATTTGTTAAAATTTATTTTTAAATAATTTTATTCTGATAAATAATTTCTTTCAGCAATTATTTCGCACATTCAAGGCTGATTAAACCTGCAAATAGTCCTTTTAATCGGCTTTCACGACAAGCAGGAATTAGCCAGGGCCTGAGAGAGTTTATTTTTTAAGTATCTTTATTTTAACAAAATTTATTTCTAGATATTTCTAGTTAAATTTCAATTTAAACTGACGCCATAAAACCATAGTGTGTATGTATTTTATTTCAATTGCCAATAATTTACGTGTACTATCAAGTTTATCAAGTTTATCAAGTTTTCATAGTCATTGACAGAGTTCAAATAATATTTTATTTAAGCACTTAGGAACGTTGAAATAATTAATTTACGCGCATAATCCACTGATATTGCTTAACGCTACAACAGGAAGAGAGAGCGAAGAATTTTAAGCACTATTTATATATTAACATTGTTTATAAAACAGCGAATTTTAAATTCATTGCTGATAAAATAAAATAAAATTACAATTTTCTTTGCTCACTATTACTGTACGTTCTTTCTCAAATTCTCATTAATTTCCTTCCTCAAACTCTCACACCTATTTAATTAAATGCACGCACTTAATCCTATTAAATTATCCTCGTACAGTACCCATTTAATAAAGAAATTGACAGACAATACATATACTCCTCGCTCATAAGTATTAACACATATCTCGATTCTATAAAAGATATTTAACTGTTTAATAATTATCAATAAATCCATTGATCAATTAAAATTTTTTTCCACGTAAGATAACAATTTAAAAATTCATAAAAAAGTGACTCTCAAGAGAAGTCTACGTACATCTGTCAAATTTCAAATATCTAGGACAGAAAAGAAGTATTTTGAATATTTTCTGGAAACCAAAAATAGAAAAATGAATAATATGAACGAACGTGAATATAAACGGGAAAGAATTTAACTTTTAATCTCGTGACGAAAGTAATATTTTCATTATTCAGAAAATAAACAAAATACAAAGTAAAGTATCCGAGATTCTACAATTTTTGGGAAAAAGTTTCCCAATGATGTTACACACTAATCTCACTTTTCGTCTATAAAGGTTAATCTCATTTTGATATCAGGATTAGGAACATGGTATTGCGGCTCGAAGGTATACTTACATCGAAAAGCAAGTTATAAGCGAAACGTAATAAACTAGATTGTGGCATTTACGACAGGATACGAAGACCATAGGTTGACGCGATGCTAGTTTGTACAAAAGCGTACTTGGTGATGGCATGCTGAAATTTAATAACCACCGAGCACCGACTTGAATCCGTTTAGAATTTAATACTAATTTAAAAGAGATTAGTTCCGTATCCGGCTCTAGACAAGGATCTGACTACCCTCTCAGCCGACCCCCTGCCTTGAATTTCAGGTGAATTTCAGGGGCCAGCAACCGGGCACAGAAGCCCTGTTCCCATGGGGGAAGCGGCTTAATTAATTGAGCTTAATTTAAATTTAATTTAATTTCCCCTACACTCTCCTCTAACCTCCTTCGTTCTACTCATAGACACGTGGATCTTTTCTCGTCTTTGAAAATCTTTCGTATAAATAGAGACGACGTTCAACGCAGAAAATTGCACGGATTGAGATCGACGAATATTTATTACGAGAAAAAAGAAAGAATTACTAGGATAGAATTAATAGACAGAGAATAATGCGAGAAATGTTTTGTAAAATTTCTTCTTTTCGTTATTATAGTATCATATCGTTGGTTCAAGATCTTTTTGATCATTAACTCTTAAATACGTATTGTTTCTATGATTTGTATGATAAAATTTATATATCACGAAATTGTGAAATAACAGGTAACTTTAAAAATCTTTTATACTATATTCTTCTTTCGGATTCAGCAATTCAGCAAAATTTAAACTTTCTGGCGTTCGCGAACGATAACATCCCTGTAACTGCAATTACTCTTCTTTGAAACTTTCAGATTGGAATTGCTAGATGGTGAGTTCGAACTTGTAATAGGAGCTTGTAGTAGCTCATTTATTGATTCAAATGTGTGCTTTCGACGATTAAAATATCGATTATCTTTCCATTTTTAAATATCATTTCTATTGAGAAGATAAAACTCTAACGAAGAATGTGCACAGATATTGAAGAACCAATCATTGAATCATTAAAATAAATACAAATACGAAGAGTGCACGTATCTTGAGAAGAGTGGTGGAAAATTCAAATGTACAAAAGTATACAGAATTCACGTAACAGGTAAAAATATGCAGAGTGTTACGTAAGTGATCGGCACAACCGAGTAGAAACTCTTTCTACGCGCAAAAATAAGTCGAAAGGAAAGAATAAAATATTCTTGAATAAAAAAATCATCCTCTATCTTCCATCATCTGTGTAAAATATTCAAAATATAGCATCCCTTATAACATTCTTACAATGTAATATAACGTAATACAATGTGATAAATAAATTTTAATATTCATATTTCATAGAATATATTCATCAAGCTATAAATTTCTGTAATCACTCGTGGTCGAATAATCATTCGATGCAGAAAAATTGTTTTCCACAATGGAACTCTCCGCCGCTATAAAATCTCGCGATACGTTTCACCCTACGGGAGTTTTACACTTCCAAGCGTCGAAGGTGCGCTTCCAACGTCGAATGATTTACTCGTGATGTAAATCATTTCGCGCGGTGGCACACGGCGTACCTCGAACGTTGCCGCGTGCCGCCGTGTGAATTTCCCGAAACGATTCGTATCTCGTTCGTTCCACTTAGCTCGTCGGGATATCGGAGACCCTCCCTCGAACGAACTTTTTCCTCATTTTTCCCAGCTCGCCCTCTTCCTTTTTTTTTTTTTTTTCTCCCCACGTGGAGGAATTCATCTCGGTGGAAAACTTTCGGTTTTGTTCTTCCCTCTGGCGCGCGTTCCTCCGCGTGATTGCTCGTCCGCGGGGAAGAAGGAAGCGGGAGAACCGATTCCAAAGAAAACTTTGAATATTTACAGATAGGGCGCGTTCCGACATTCCCGAGGGCGCCGTTTAAAATTTATTAGCGAATATCGATGAAATTCCAGAACGATTTAAGATGGGACGGGAACGAGAAAGAGAAGGAGAGAGAGAGATGAATGTTGAATGTTGAACGCGTGCGGTTAGAAAAATCTCACCATGGAGTATTTTCTTTTTTTTCTTTTTTTTTCTTTGCCGAGAAAAGGATCGCACAAAGGATAACAGAAGTTTATTAAATGTTGAAAGGAAGAATGTAAGGGTTGGTTCTTAGGAAGTTCAGAAAGAAAGAAAGAAAGATTTTTTAACAGATGAAATTTACTGTAAAATTACAAGATATTTAATTTACACACGGATATCACTACGAATTTAAATACTTGTGTTTAAGATGAGTACTTGTGTTTCACGAATATACCTGACCGTAATTGTCGCTTCTAATTATTAACATATCAATGAAATTTCAAAATGTCCTGTACGTTATATTGTACATACGTCATGCTGTAATATGTAGGAAGATCAAAAAGAAAGTCACATTTCTTGGTCAAGCTTTCTCCCATTAAACGAACGAATTCGACGGATGCAAGTCTTCTTTGACATTAGCATTTCATTAAATTCGTTTCAAAAGTACGCTTCAAGGTACCATACCTTCAGCGGCAGAACTCGAACTCGGAATTATTGAAAGTTTTCATCTTACGCACAATATTCGTAATTTCATATCCGATCCATCTTCGTCGAAGCGATATCAGCCACGCTCTCTGACAAAGTAGAGAGCTGTTCGTTTGTCAGAGGTACCGGGTAACAATATTACCTTATCAAAGTTTATCCGAGGCTCCGAGTGAAGACCGAAACTTTGAACCGAAAGAGAGGAACACCGTAACGAAGTCGGCTTCGTCCACTTCTTGCAGATTGAACTTTCTCATCGTACTTTACTGATGAATATTCAGGGCCCTGTGTGTAAAAGTCTCGACCGAGAGGGGAGGGGAGCAAAAAAATGTGAGAGGGAAGTTCGCCTAACCGAATGATGTTTTATTCCGCCGCATATTAAAAGGACAATGTGTCTGTTTCTAGCAGCGAGGGCCACGGCAGAGAGAGAGAGAGAAAACCGGCCCAGGCTGCTGCATGAAAGAATTAATGCCATGTTTGTGTTCGTTAGAATTACAAAACCGGCTCCGTATAAACTGTACACAATCTGCATAAGGAACCGAAGAATCTTTCCTCTTTGCGTTCTAGCGAATTTAATTTCGAAATGTTTCTACCTCTTCCGGCGACTCTTTGCGACTCCTGAACTCAATTTCCTTAATTCCAACTTTTCTCTGGAATTGTAAGTTAAATGCTTACGGTTTTTTCAGGAAACGGAATAGATAAAAATAGGATGCAGGATTGTTAGTAGTTTGGTAAGTAGTGTTTCTTCTTGGTTGAATTGCTTGACGAATCTTCATCGTAATTTTGTTTTTTATCAAAACGTACATTTAGTAAAAAAATTAATGATAGGACGGAAGAATTATCTTAGCCATGAGTGTTAAAGTTGGTTTCATCGAATATATCGTGTTTAAATATTTTTGCGACTCGTACAAAACTACTTGAATTAAATACCTTATAACTTCAATGCGTATTTCCAGATTTGTTTCAAACCTGAAACCAATATAATCACGATAGTTTGAATCTCTAACATCTACAATTAATAAAAGTTCACTGATTTTGTGCGGTAATCTAAAGGGACGAACTAGATAAACAGTGAAGTTTAATCCACATAACGATAATTCAAACGCTATTATCAAGAATATTTGTCACTTTACTCTCCAAATAAACGTTAGTGACGTATTGTTAAAACGCGCCATCTGACCAAACACTGTTTATCCAACGGTTGAATTACAACGTAACAACTCGTCCGCGCGATAAACGGATTACGTGCGTCGAACCGAAATTAATTTGCCAAGAATGCAGCAAGACACAACAGCGACTTGCAAGTGGCGCACAAGAGAGAGAATAGAGAACGGGGGGAAAGGAGGAAGATTTCCGCCTTATCCGCGGCGTTGTTGGCTGTTTGCAAGGGGCGACCGGTCTGAAAATGGGAAAAGAGGTGGAAGGAAGTGTCGCTGATGGGGTAGCTAATGAGGAAGAGCCAGGATAATGTCGTTATAATAAGTAGCTGCGCGGTAGATGGCAAGGTAGTGTTTTATAACTCGAATGGTCCGCGCGTTTAAGGACTTTAAATGTCCTTGCAGACGTTAAGTGACTCGGAGTGGAAGTCAGATAGCGGTTTATTGCCATGAGCCAGCGTTGGGTTCCCCTGGACCAATGTCGCCGTCGCTAGACCGCAGCTACTTATTCTTTTGCCGCAGCAAAAGCACATGGCCGCGCCCTCTTTTCGTCTTCCGTCATTCGGATTCAACATGAACTTTAAAATCAAACGGACCTTTTCATTTAATGGCAGGCAATTTTCAGTAGATGAAAATTTTTATTGGTGGAAAAATTTTAAAAACGGTGGACAAAAGATGGTTTAAAATTGTCTGTGATACATATAATTAGTCGTTAGATTTTTTTTTTAATACAGCATTAATAACAATCATTGTCCTATGATTTTATAAAATTATGCATTATTCGTGCTAATTTTAAAAACTTTCTTCTGTCCTGGTACTGCGACTATGAATCTCCAAAAGTATGAATATGTGGAATAAGTGAATGCAGATAAACATATATATTTAAATTTATTATAATTCATTTTTTTCTTTCGTGGCCATTAACCTCAGAAAATCATCCGACGTTACGGTAATGTTATCGGTTATTTCTTCTACTTATTCTATTCATTTCTATCGCGTTATTGTTGCATTGTATTACGTTGAATTTTTAGACCTAAACAGCAAGAAACGTTCCACATATTTTCCAAATTTCACGTCTTGAGAGTTAAGATATTTCCTTGTTTCAATTTTCTTCATATTGCAGTCAACATTTTGTATACGTACAATATAAAAATCGTCCGCGAGGATTAATAGAGTCGTTGATCAACCAAGTAATTTTACTTCTAAATTATCGTCGTTGTTATCGTTGCTATATAAAACTGCTGAATTCTTGCGCTTATCGACGCCACGAAAATAGAAAGCTTGCATGTCTTATTACTCATAAACTGAGTGATAGGCTTTTTCTAATATCGTCATTCTCTTCGAAAGGATCAGCTTCACCATATACGCACAATGTCTACGCATTTTATTATCCATTAAGCGAGCAATATGTTTCGTTTAATAAAACCGGAATAATAGTCAGTAGTAATGACTAGAGTGCGAAAGAATAGCCAGAGTTGCTTGCCGGAAATTCTTTGGATGAATATGCATGCGTGGCGTGTGTGTGCGACTGTGGAAACATTGCTGGGAACGGCACGGTCCCCCGTTGCATTCTAACTCGATGATTTGTTCCTGCGTTTTACGATGAAAAATTTCCAAAGGCCATAACCTCCTTCTCATAAATTCACCTGCCCCCCTCTCGGCCGAAAGAAGAAAGAAAAATCACCCGGAATATTTGCCTCCCTGTAAATTTTTTTTTGTCTGCTCGCGAAAGCTTTACGATTTTAAGCTTGTAGACTTCCCGGAGTGTATCATTTATGATAACGCGCACGAAAATCCATTCTTGCTGTTCGTCTAACGATCGCGAGAAACGAAATACTTACGTAATGTCTGATTTATTTCGCTTTGCTTCTACTGTTATTCATTCGTGTATAATGTTTATTTGCCTGATGTTGCGTTTGATATTGGTGTATAACTTTTAACACAATTATCCAATGTTCAGATTTATTTGTAGTCTCACGAAAATATTATTCATGAATAATTTTTGGATATCGACGGATTCTCTACATAGTGTATGCGATTGAACTGATTGGATTTGCGATAATATAAGACAACGTGAAATAGTATATTTACAATAATGTAAGAATTTCATTTTACGTGACACGGCCACAAACATAACGCAGCTGTTCTTTATCATATTGTACACTTTTCCCCATTCCTTGCAGATTTCATACTTCAGTCGTCGGCGGTTCTAGCGTTAATAGATTTCTCGAAGAATGTCGTTTACGGTAACACGAGAATCCGTCCGTCTCCCCGAACACGACCGACATTCCTCGCGAGATATTAATTCCGTCACGTCGAAGAATGCCTCGTCCTCGTTTCGTATTATACACTTTTCCCGTTTACTTTCCAGCGGCGTTCCAAAGAACAGTTTAACTATCATCCGCAAAGGAATGCACTTGAGAAATCGAGCCAGTCAATTTCTCATTCAACGTTGCACGGAATGCGGCTTCGCGAACACAATAGCCGCTACGTCTCTATCTCTCTCTCTCTTTCTTTCTCTCTGTTCCATTAAATTCAATACTTCTGTCGAGTGTGGCGCGTTCTTGTTGAAAACGTTAGCCGTCTGCCGGGTTGGTAATCTTCTGGGAAAAAATTCAGCGCGCGACGCGCGATCGGAAAATGCGGCACGACGATCGGGGGATCGTGAGTTCACATGTGTGGGCGATCAATCGCTCTCAGGACCGTGGGAAAGCAACTTTTCCCGTCATGCGGCGCAAGAAAAATCGCCGGAGCTGTATTCTGCAGCCCGATTGAAGCAGCCTGGTCCTTTCAAAAGGGACGTTTCGCGTTTGTCTGAAATTTTTATCCGCCCCTGTAACCCGGAATTCGTAATCGCTGCTTGGCAACGATTTCATGATACCGTTACGAACGCTTCTTTTATACCTTGGACGGTTGTGCGTTGTTGCATGCTGGAAAACTGTTTCGTATTAACATTAGAATTTTGTGGATTTTAAGAAGACTGAAGATTATTTCGATTGTATTTTCTTCGTAGGAAATTTTTCAATTAATTTAAATTACCAAGGAGGTGGTGTTAGTTCAATTTTGCATCCGTGTGACGATCTTCTTCTCTCTTCTCTCATAAACAATGTTCTTGTTACAGATATATTAACGTGGAAGCAGAAAACTCAATTCTCCCTCTTCAGCCACAAACTTAACTTCATTAAACTAAATTATCCGTATTTATAATATTATATTATTTTTAATTACTTATAATATTTAATTATTATATTTATTATTTATAATATTTCCCATTTAATTTCCCAATCCTTTCAATTTACATTCGTCCACTGATCGACCAAGAAAAGTTAAATGCTAATACGAACACCGCTGCAAGTCAATAATTCGCGATTATTCTACTAGTCGGGATGGACAGGTCTTTTTCGCGATACCAGAGAGGTCAAACTTAAAACGCTTCGGAACGATGCACGTACATATGTAGTACGTGGTATAATAGAAAACGGAAGGAGGCTGCGACGAATTGCTGTAACTGAAGCGAACAGAGGGGTCGAAGAGTGGTACAGGCCATCCAGTTTCTCCATTCCCTCTTCGTCATTTCGTGGCTTGCCAGAGACAGCTGCAGAAACTTGAGAATTTATAGCTCTGCGGCTTGCGGATTTTCGTTTTCTACCGAACCAACTCGTCGTTGGGAATTCCGCGCCCTCGTACGACGACACCAATGGGGACTCAATTAATATTTATGGGGACGCCACGATTTCGCCACTCCCGCCAGTCCGGTCCCTTTCGTTTCGTGGAACGTGTCGGTTGGAACTCCACGGGACAAAAAGGACTATCGCCTCACGATCAGCCGCACGTTTAACATCGATTTTAACCGGCAGCTTTTGCGGTACCGCTTCTTTTCACCGAGCTTCACCGATCAGGCCTGGAATTTATCGCGCCGGAGGAAACTACGTTCTGCGCGAGTTGAAATTTCCACCGAGCGGTGAAAATGAGCAATTGCGGTGGATTTTCGTGCGAAATTTTGTTAGATTTACAACGATCCGCTTTCAGAAGCTTAAATGACAAATTTTCGAGAGTATAATAAATAAAATATATATCAAGAGTACAAAATATGGTAAATACAATGTAATTTAATGTAATTTAAAATGTAGAAGCTCAGAATAATATAGCAATACAATAACTAAATCGTTTGAATTTATAATGTTTTTAACATTTAACGTAGCGAACGAAGTGATAATTGGCAATTTGGGGGAAATATGAAACTTTAGTAGAACAAGAATATTCTTATTCAATCAGAATAAGCCGTGCATACATACGCGGAACGGTGTAATTCAAATGTGTTTTCTGCTTCGCAGAAATGTTAAATAAAATAAATTAAAGAAAATTATTCATATCGATATCATTTTATTACCCATATAATACTGTAATTTAATCGCGGCGTTTATTTTATCGTTTAAATAAATCCCCTACGTAAAGTTATTATATACGTTTCATTGCGTTTTTAAATTCGAAAAATGATTGGACGTGGATTAAACATCGCAGCGATCTGGAATCTTCAATTCCATTTAAATCCTCGTCGTTGAAACAATCGTCTTCTTTAAAATTTCATAAACATCGTTTCGCCGACAACTTTTAAAATTTTCGTTCGATAAGACAGCGTACGCTTTAAGGAGGTAGAAAGACTCACAAATAAAAGCCTTTTCACAGGCTTTTATTTCACGTTTCAACAGTGTTTTTCTTTTTTTTTCTTTTTCTTCATTGCTCGTTGGTCAGCGAGCGGCTCGTTTACGTCGCTGAACGATTCAATTCATAAAATGGCGAAGGTCCGGGCAAAGACGAGAGAAAATAGACGACAGAAACATGGTAGTTTGAGTTTACCAGGTTAACCGGAACTCGAGTGTCTCGACGAGGATCTCATCAAAACATAGTTGAACAAACTATGCCCGTCTTTGCATAAACTTTCGCTTCTTTTACGATGAGGTTCTTGATAAACTTATGCTCCGTTCTTGGAAAAAAGCAGCATAAATATTATTTAAACCGTAAATGACTATCTTGTCTAGACGTGAGAAGCTTTTTTTTTTTAAAAAAAAAGTCATGCGACAAAAGAAAAAGTCGATGCAACAAAAGAATTTCTCTTTAATTATAGCGAAAGTAATGATTGAGTCTGATATTCGTGTTTAAATTTATGATAATTTATATGCCAAGTCATTAGTATTAGGAACAATTGATGCAACTAGATTATTGTAATTTATAACTAATTATAATGTTTAAATATGCCATTCATATATGAGCAATCCATTGAGATTGCACGATAAAAATGAAATAGATACACGTATACATGTATAACACATTTTAATCTCAAGAAAAAAAATTTCATTAATTTTGCCAGTAACAGCAATATTTTCTTAGTAATACTGGTTGTGAAATAACCTTTTAAAAATTGTTAGATTCAACCGAAGGAAAGAAATTAATACCTGGAAACTCCATTTTCTCTTTATTCTTCGAGTGATACTGCACGCTGCGTTTCTTTTACACTTTATTCGCAATCTCTTTGGTAATCTGCTCGAAACTACCTCTAAAGTTTCCTTTTTCTTTTCTTTTTTTTTTTTTTTTATTGATTAAATCGTACACTCGGTATTCTATAAGTCTGGCGGCGATTGCGTTCGCCGCGATGAAATTGAGAATAAAACAACGGATAGTCGAGTGGCGGATCTGCGAAAAGACCCGTTTTCCGGTCAGAGGTCGCGAGAACGAAAATTCCCCTGGCGGAAATAAAAGTAAATTAAAGCGCACGCGGCCGGTTGTTTAAAATGTAACAGCCAATTACTGACCTTCTGGAATTGCTCTAGTCTCGTCGATCGTACCGATGCTCCTTCTTTCCTTTTCCACCAATAATTCTCCATCTTGATTCTTTGCAAGCTTCTTCGTGCGTCGCACGAACGAGTTTCATTAAAAAAAATGTCTTTATCTCAATAGTGTTCCAATATCAATTATTGACGCCATTTGCTAGATATGATTTATGATTCATTAATATCCGTAAAAGAAATTGAAAGTAGAGAAAGTAAAATATTCAGATTTTGCTTAGGAGTACAGTTATTTACGGAACTATTTGAACATTTACAGAAAGCTATTTATGAATTCAGTACATGAGTTCACCATTTATTATACGTTTAGGACGATTATTCAAGTTGTATGCTTATCTTTAACTTCATTTCATTTAGCTTCAGATTGGACAGCTTTCAAAGTTTCACCAATACGATCGTGACGATCATTTCTCATTTCTTATAATAAGTTCCAATTTCATTAACCAAAATCAGCCATCACCCATTTCGTTGTTCAAATTCGGCTTTATCGATTTTACAATTCCGATACGAAATTTCTAGCTGAGAGGAAGACGTTTAATACTGGAGAAAATGGAGCATGCTTCTAAGTTTGAAATTACAAGCCGAATATAAATTCACGAACTTGGTTAAAACCCTATCTAAATTGAATCACTGTATTTATTTAAAGCAATTCTTAAATCGTTGTACACTGAATACATCAATGCTTCTACTTTCCTTTGCCAAGACCTCTAATAAAAAGGATTTAAGAAGCAAGCAAGCAAACTATCGTTGAACGTGTCACGTAAACGTTTTTACGATTCGTTTCGTCGTAGCCGGATTTGCTGGTATAGAGAGACAAGCCAAGAAGCAAAATCACAGCTACTTCTTCGCTCCGGATCCGGCCACACAACATTAAATCTTTATTGTTAGCAACAAAGGTTTCTCTCCCCTCTCTCCTTTCCTCCTCTCTTCATTCTTTCCTTTCTCCCCTTTTTCTTTATTTTTTTTATTTTTCTTCCTTTTTTCGTCCGCATCACTGTCCTGCCCGTAAGAGGATCATTCTCGCGTAGTTTTTATCTCCCATTTTGTGCTCATCCCTTACGCCCCTTTTAAACCAGCCAATTCGCCTCTCGAACGAGAAAGTGGTCTGGGACGAAATGCAGGAAGAGCGTGGAATTATCCGGTTTCTAGCGGATAGCCAGTTATCCAAGGTACGATTACGCTCGAGTTATGCCCGGATGTCCTGCCGACGTCGAGCTCCGCCGCTATCGTCTCTTTTTGCGCTCGCTGGCCGCAGCAACGAGGAAATTGTTTCGTTCACGGCCACTCCTCGGTACACCCAAGGACAGACGATAATCCGAAATTTCATTTTTCGTTCTTTCCCTTGATCGTTTCGTTGCTCGGTGTCGGATTATATCCGGCCCGAGTGAAAACGCCCTGCCACTGGTCAGACTGTGCGCGATTAGAGGATCTTGCGGTTCAGATATTTTTCTTTCTTCCTTTATTTATTTTTTTTAGTAGAAGTGATTTTAATTCGAGTAAGTAGCACGGATATTGGAATAGAATTTAATTTCTTTGACATTTTTAAATATGACTGTTCCCAAGTATACATATATCACGCGGACGTTGCGAGTAGAATACATCGTGTTTAGTCAGACAATTAGAATTCGATGTTTAATAATACCCACAAGATCTTGGTATTTTCAATTATAACTATATATTAGTGTTTTTAATTATAACTATTAATTTTAATTATAACTATAAATTATGTTAAAATATATTAGTAATATACTGCAAGTAAAATACATCGTGTTTGGTCAGACATTAGAAGTTCATTGTTGTTCTTACTGTACAACGATTTATTTCCAATATTATAAGTTCAGAGACAGTTTCTGTAGAGAAATGAATAATTTGTCGTACGTCAATCGTCTTCCATCGATAAATGTAACATAACTTTATTTCTCTGCTCAAGCAATCAAATAAAGTTTAACGCGGAAGAAAATTTTCTTTCTCTTAATTTCTCCTACTTTTTTTTCTCTCAGTTGTTAAACTATCAAACTTTCGCTCAAAAAATATTAACTCTTCGCTAGCAACGTTGTAATCAATTGCCTCTAGAGTACGTTGTACCATCGTTGAATTGATATTTCGCGAATTCTATCGAGCAGACTTCTTTTTCCATCTCGAAGACAAACTTTCCCAAACACGATTGTCTGAATATTTGTTTATTTTTCAATAGGTCGACAGAAGATCGGCCAACGGCGTCGTTACTAGTCTCTGTTTCCCGTTCTTCTTTTAACTTATCGTTTTCTGGCAACGCGCATTACGAAGATGGCCGGAGAGGATGAATGTTCGAGTCGATGGCCCTCGATGTTGAAGTGGATGAAGGCCTGCGGTACATAAGCCTGGTCCATTAATCAGCTGGCAAACGGCATTTCGCAAGCTCAGAGCTTGCGACTCCAGCTCCCGGTATTGGCTAGTCTACCTTTTCAGAATTTATAGAGGCCTGACGAACGTTGATCTTCTTACGATAAGATACCGTGTCCCCGAAATGTAGTCATTTTTTGCATCGACTCTTTGTTATTGATGCCCGGAGAAATATTACGCTCTACGCCCTCGGCTCGGCTATTTATCGGCTTTTATCCGCCGTTCCCGCGTTGCAGGAACTAAATAAACTCGATAAACGAGTTGGAAAAGACAGAGAGAAGTGAGTTACGGAGTCGTTGCGATGAAACTGGTACGTGGGATTTTTCAATTTACTACTTTAATTTTAAGAAACGTTCCAGTATAAATGTGTTGGATCTTGATGGAAAAAAGGTTGTAAGAAATTAAAAAATGTGGAAACATAATTACCATCACTGTATAAATCTGATATAACTTATCGTACGTTTTCGTCATTTATTTTAATAGATATTTCTGTTTATTCCAAGACGCGTGTTAATCAAGTGTCAGTATCAATCCGGCTCTTATCGAAACTTTTCATTACTTCTTCCATCGTTACTAAGAAGGTCAATCTGCGAGCTCAATTAAATTCCTTTCACTGTCCAATTCTCTCTAAGACGATATTCCTTCTTTCTCTCATCGATGAGACAACTTCGGGCGGAGCTTTGCACCGATTACCCGATTCTGAGGGAGCATAGGCACCTCTCCGGTTCGGCTTGGCTGTTTCGCAGCGCGGCCCAATACCAGCCTGGATCCCCGGAATTATACGAAGAAGGAGGGGAACTATTTATCAAGCACGTACACCAGGACAGGCGTTCTCTGCCTAATCCAACAGGGAACACGCGGGCAGAAGCGGACAAGTTGCCATTGTTCCAACAGCTGGAAACTCCGCGAAATTCGTGGATCTCCGGCTCTCCGTTTGCAGTCATCGTCCTTATGTTCCCTCTCTTTCCCGTCGGCTTTGCCCGGTACCATTGTGTTCCGTTTCCCGAATGGCAGGACCAATAGACTGAGATGCAGGGCCGCCGTACGAGCCGCTTGACACGACCAGTCGAAACGGAAGCAAAGACCGCGAATCCAGCTGATGTTCTTGTTTCGAGGCCACCGTTGCTTGAATACCGCCACTTTGCGCGCTTAATCGCGGTCTTCGTCTTCATATTGTCTCTACGTAAATGGCAGAATCCGCTGGTAAATCTTCGAAATACCACGCAATTCGCGATGCCAGATATGCCGGTCGACCTCGACGGTTATGACGACAAATCGCGTAATTGTCTTTTTGAGGGGGAGGGGGGGCGAATCTCGTGGCGGAACGACGACGGATTCACCTGGCCCGCGAAGGAATTTTGGGGTCACAAGCCGCTTCTGTTTCGTCGTTTCGAACAGACTAATAATGTCGTCGGAGTAGCTGCTGGCATTGGTCGAACTTAACCTCTTGCGTTGGAATGACGTGCCACGCACGTCGAGAATTTTTTGTCCCAAAATTGAAATATTAAATATATTTAAATATATTTAAATATAGCCCGAGACAAGTAATAAATTCATTACTTCTCAATGATTTTTATCCAGCGATATCGTATCGACGAGTTCAAAAAGAAAGCGACGAATTATTGTATACGTATATTAGTCACTCGTTATGGTCCGCAATCAGTTGCCAGCGCAAGAGATTGAGCAGCAGTCGAGTTGGTACGGTCTGATTCGTGGCTGCCAACCTTCTTGCATTCGTTCACAGACGGAGGAAAGGTTAATTCAGTTGCATTATTTACATATTGTACGTTTGACAGATACAAACACTCGGTTGATTAACGAGCAACGTTGCGCGAACGTAATTTTATTTACGCAGTTATTTCCTGTCATCTCGAACGAGTAAATCTCAACAATTTTCGTGGAACAGAAAAGCAACAGAGACCTCACGTCGCACAATTTTAATGAAAGACTGCAAGACACAATACAATTTTAATGAATGATCGTGTGCAACCTGTGATTCAAAGGGCATTTAACAGATGAAAACTGCCGCAATTGTAGGTACAGCTATATCAATGCTTGTCGTCGCTTGACACGTTAATTTACCACCGTGTTACGTATCGACTTCGTCGGCGCTATACTTACTAATTACACGCTCGGAATGGTAGCAATGCCTGCTGTGAAATGAAGTTGTTTCACACGTAGCACCGTGGCGTTCACGTTAGGGCATATTTGTAAAAACGTATTCCCCATGGGCCGAGCCCTTTCACGCGAAAGCTTTTCCCCCGCATTAATTGTTTCGAACGCAGGTTCTCGCGCTGTTTCGCGAATATACGCCTTCATACGTGATAAAGCGTAACATTTCCATCGTGTCGGTTCCCATGTCGAATGCATGCACTGTCGTTTGCTTGACAAAGTGATCGTAAACGCGAACACACACTTTTATTGTTCGTACCAAAGCGAACGCGGTGTGATTCCCAAAGGTCTGAGGCTTTCGGCTAACGAATACCTGAACTTTGCTAGTAGGGTAATGAGAAACGTCAGGGAAACGGAGCTTTGTCGAACCGACCTCTACCTTCTCTGGTCTTAACGTTCGGCAAATCGAAGTCGAATCCTGGTGACGTTAATAGATATTTCGGTGATGTTCTATGTTCCAATGTGTGACGAATATGTGAACGAAAAGTATTTCTCTTTAAATCAGGGCAGGTATTTAATTTTTAAACAGTAGAATGTAATTTTATTTAGCCTGTAGTGTAAGTAGAGAAAAACTCTAGTAGAATCTTCGAGGTATCTTTGTTTCTCTATGAGACAAAATATGTAATCAAAAGTATTAATATTCCATTTTCGAATAAAAATTTAATTTCCATACGTAAGTTATTCCTCAATTTTCCTTGCTAAAATTCTTCACTGATCGACGATAATGGATTGTTCTGTCCCATTGCACGAGTTACGTTCAGATTTTGAAGTTCCATATTTAATTACTGCGATCTTTAAATATTCATTTTCATTATTTTCAAAAATTGTGGGAGATCAGCAGTATTTCATCAACTAAAAGGAAACGATTAATCTTAAGTATCGTACAGTAGTGTCAATAAACTGTACGATCAAAAATTCATATTTCATTTTCATTTTATATATTAAAAATTACGAAAGATCAACGATATTTCATTTAGAGGAAGGAAAAAGTTAAACGAAAGCATTATGCAGATTCTGTGTGATATCGGTGCCAATTGTTGTCGTTGAATTATACGCTTTCGTCGCAGGCACTTTTATTATTTCGAAAAAGCCTAGGAAATCTACGTTTGCTTTGATTCAATTAATTACGACAAGAGATTTCGCAGATAAGGCTGGAAGAACTGTATGGGATCGAGAAACTTCAGTACGACTGGGAAGAAACTTTTGCCGTGAAGATAATTGATCTTGGCTAGACGTGGAAGACGAATGATCGTCGAAGACCGACTATTGAAAAACCTAAAAAAAAAAACGCTGACGAAAGAGAGGAATTTTTCAATGAAATATAATTGATCCGACAACTCGGAGATATCCTCGCAATTCTTTTTTAATGAGTAATAATTACAACGAATTCTTACGAAAGCTAAGAAACATTCCAATAGTGGGATTTATTTTAAGTGATGGACAACATATTTAATGAAAAAATTATTATTTTAATTTTATATTATCTGAACAATGCTCGACTTTCCTAAACGAATTCCAGTCCTGAATTTGTTTTTATGTTTAGTCCTCATTTTGGCAAGCAAAGATTACGTTAATGTTTCAATAGAATGTCAGCAACAATTCTTTCATGTTTTGTTCAAAGTAGAATTGGATTGATAAAGTGGAATGAATGCAACAGGTTCAATCTTGAATTAGTCTAACAGACTGATCTCCGTGACTCGAAATGAAAATTATATACTTCAAATAACATTCCTGAGTTGCTCGAGATGAAAATTTCATTTCAAATACAGACAGCTCTTAAATATTTGATTTCAATTTAGCATTTTAATTTCGTTTAGTATCAATTTAATATTTAACAATTCGCGAATAAATTACTTCATTTGAAGATAGAAATAAAAATTCGTGGAGGCGCGTACGAAACTCCGTTTGTACGAAGTGAAAGCGAGGAAAGAATAGCAGGGTTAAAGTAATTAAATTTCATAAAAAGAAAAAGAAGAAGATACAATTAATGCCCTAAATAGAAAACTGGAACGTTTTCTTCAATTTGCCAATTTATTCAAGCCATAATGAATAAAACTTCCCGCGATCCTCTCGTTCAAGTGAAACGATAAAGCAGTAGGGTCGTATTATTACGCTGCGAAACTCGTCTCGGAGGAATAATCGATCCAAAGTGGAAGGCGGTGCGACGTTACGAGGTCGAGATCGCGGAAAATTATTCCACGTAGCGTCTGCTGAGACGAAAGACATTTCAAGCAAGACGGCCGCGAGAGTCTTGAACAAGTTTTTCAATTACGAAATACACGTGTCTAGGAGGTGCACGAGAAGAGATATATATATAGAGATATATATAATTGAAGGAAGAACAGGCTGGACGAAACGATCGATCATCGCGCGTTGTTGAGCAACCGTTGCTCACTCCAACGGTCCCCAATTACATCTTTATCGGTCGGAGCCACACGTACGTGCCACCGCGATACATCATCTCCCCGCTGGTAGCTCATAAGACGAAGTTTCGAGGTCGAGCAAAGATTTATGCTGGCTAGTTTGAGAAATGGAACGAACTCGCACATGTTTCTCCCCCTCCGAGTTTCCTCCTTCCTCCAGTTGAGTATCGTGCCGAGTTCGTCGAAGAAATCATTTCTCGCGCAGTTGTTGGATGAATAGCCTCTCCTTGGGGCCATCAACTATTTTTCGTTAGAAGTTCTTCCATTCAGGAAGAAGCCAACGATTGTTCGAGTTATTTCATTTCACTTCTCTTTTCTTTTCTCTGTATTTTGACTTTCATTTTTTTCCCTTCTTACTCGGCGCGATAATTAGCAGATAGGGAGTCTTTCTGCATTTGTGGGAAATAATTAAATATGAAGTTGGACGTACGATACGAAGATGATGACATTCGATATGTAAAACGGTTCAATTTTCGGTTTTTAGAAATTAGCGATCCAGTAATCAGAAATGTGACTTAAAAGAATAAGGGGAGATTGATTTAAATGAGACACGATAATCGAGTTGTTTTGTTGTTGGATATGGTTTCATATTGTCTGCTTTTTATCTGTCCATGGTACGAAATTCTTCCTTCCCTCTGCGATGGGAAAATGCACCATCAGCAAGATATTCGTTCAGGAATTTGATAGATGCGAAATGTACGAGCAACGAGAGTCAACAAAGAACAATCTCGCTTCTAGTTTTATTCCACGACGAATTTTCGACGAACTCTCTTTGCGATTGTGATTTTAGTATACGGAGAATTTTAAAAATTCATCGCAGGAAAAAAACAGCATTATATACATTATTTTCGAGCCTCAAACTCTTTAATAATTTCACAAAGAACAACCATCTAACAGTAATAAACAATAATATTTTAATCAATCTCCATTCGTAATTGTCTAAATTAAATTGTATAATTATTTCTTGACATTTTCCACATTGTTGTATTTCTAAATTTCTCACAAAATGCATGAAAAATCCACAATCCAATAACAAAATGATAAAACTGACTGTTCTTCTCATTTCCATCCTCTGACTAAACTTTCACCCATAATTTTTTATAAGAAAGAAGAAAACAAGTTCACGATACTCACGAAGGACATACTTCGTCTACTCATTTTTTCGCATCGTCCACCGACGATGCTGTAACACCAAATGTTTCAAAACCACTCTGTATCATCCGATCCAAAGTTCCCCCAGCAAACTCTTTCGATTGAAACTCCCCGGTGAATCCTCGCTGTCGCCGCAAAACTGTCGACGATGCTAATTGCCGTGCGATTCAACGGGAGCGACTGGTTCACGCGTTCGCTGAACCGCATCGAATCCAAGAGAGTAGATGAAACGAACAGGGCTATCGCGTCATTTTGAGTCCGTCCAGATGCATGCATTTCAGATTATGCACTCGACTGCAGCGCTGCCAGCGATCGTCGACACAGAGGTGCTTCCGGTCACTCATCTTTAACCGGTGTGCAAGACATTCGCCGCGGCCTCTATCCACCTGGACAATGGCGGATACGCGTGAGCACCGCTGAGGTAATCTAGACTCTATTGCCACTATCAGGCCCGGCGATCAGGGGTTGCTTGTTTCTCTTTGAACCAACCGGGTCAACTGGTTGCAGTGTCAACACGCCGGAAGTGCTCCTATAACGGTCCCCTTCACGAGCCTCAGACTCTCTCCACCACGTCATCCTGCTCTCGCAATCTCCTTTTCTTCATCCTACCGCGCCTATAGTTGGTCAACGTCGAGCCATCATCGTTACACACAGACGAATCTTTTCTTTCCTTCTTCCTTCTTTTTTTCTTTCTTTCTTTTTTTTTTTTTTTTTTTTCGTCG